>NC_086454.1:329392309-329394809 GCF_028390025.1 Pseudophryne corroboree | reverse complement strand
TCTTTCTTTCGGTCTTTCTTTCTGTCTTTCTTTCTTTCTGTCTTTCTTTCGGTCTTTCTTTCTGTCTTTCTTTCTTTCTTTCTTTCTTTCTTTCTTTCTTTCTGTCTTTCTTTCTTTCTGTCTTTCTGTCTTTCTTTCTTTCTTTCTTTACACCCCTCCCTTCTTTCTTTCTTTCTTTCTTTCTTTCTTTCTTTTTCTTTCTTTCTTTCTTTCTTTCTTTCTTTCTTTCTTTCTCTACACCCCTCCCTTCTTTCTGTCTGTCTGTCTGTCTGTCTTTCTGTCTTTCTTTCTTTGTCTTTCTTTCTGTCTTTCTTTCTGTCTTTCTTTCTGTCTTTCTTTCTTTCTCTACACCTCTCCTTTCTTTCTTTACACCTCTCCTTCCTTTCTTTCTTTCTTTCTTTCTTTCTTTCTTTCTTTCTTTACACCCCTCCCTTCTTTCTTTCTTTCTTTCTTTCTCTACACCCCTCCCTTCTTTCTTTCTGTCTGTCTGTCTGTCTGTCTGTCTTTCTGTCTTTCTTTCTTTCTTTCTTTCTGTCTTTCTTTCTTTCTGTCTTTCTTTCTGTCTTTCTTTCGGTCTTTCTTTCGGTCTTTCTTTCTGTCTTTCTGTCTTTCTGTCTTTCTGTCTTTCTGTCTTTCTTTCTTTCTTTCTGTCTTTCTTTCTTTCTGTCTTTCTTTCTTTCTGTCTTTCTTTCTTTCTTTCTTTCTTTCTTTCTTTCTTTCTTTCTTTCTTTCTTTCTTTCTTTCTTTCTTTCCACCCCTCCCTTCTTTCTTTCTTTCTTTCTTTCTTTCTTTCTTTCTTTCTTTCTTTCTTTCTTTCTTTCTTTCTTTCTTTCTTTCTTTCTCTACACCTCTCCTTTCTTTCTTTACACCTCTCCTTTCTTTCTTTACACCTCTCCTTCCTTTCTTTACACCTCTCCTTCCTTTCTTTCTTTCTTTCTTTCTTTCTTTCTTTACACCCCTCCCTTCTTTCTTTCTTTCTTTCTTTCTTTCTTTCTTTCTTTCTCTACACCCCTCCCTCCTTTCTTTCTGTCTGTCTGTCTGTCTTTCTGTCTTTCTTTCTTTCTGTCTTTCTTTCTGTCTTTCTTTCTGTCTTTCTTTCTGTCTTTCTTTCTTTCTGTCTTTCTTTCTTTCTGTCTTTCTTTCTTTCTGTCTTTCTTTCTTTCTGTCTTTCTTTCTTTCTTTCTTTCTTTCTTTCTTTCTTTCTTTCTTTCTTTCTGTCTTTCTTTCTTTCTGTCTTTCTGTCTTTCTGTCTTTCTTTCTTTCTGTCTTTCTTTCTTTCTTTCTTTCTTTCTTTCTTTCTTTACACCCCTCCCTTCTTTCTTTCTTTCTTTCTTTCTTTCTTTCTTTCTTTCTTTCTTTCTCTACACCCCTCCCTTCTGTCTGTCTTTCTGTCTGTCTTTCTGTCTTTCTTTCTTTCTGTCTTTCTTTCGGTCTTTCTTTCTGTCTTTCTTTCGGTCTTTCTTTCTGTCTTTCTTTCTTTCTTTCTTTCTTTCTTTCTTTCTTTCTGTCTTTCTTTCTTTCTGTCTTTCTGTCTTTCTGTCTTTCTTTCTTTCTTTCTTTCTTTCTTTCTTTCTTTCTTTACACCCCTCCCTTCTTTCTTTCTTTCTTTCTTTCTTTCTTTCTTTCTTTCTTTCTTTCTTTCTTTCTTTCTCTACACCCCTCCCTTCTTTCTGTCTGTCTGTCTGTCTGTCTTTCTGTCTTTCTTTCTTTGTCTTTCTTTCTGTCTTTCTTTCTGTCTTTCTTTCTGTCTTTCTTTCTGTCTTTCTTTCTTTCTCTACACCTCTCCTTTCTTTCTTTACACCTCTCCTTCCTTTCTTTCTTTCTTTCTTTCTTTCTTTACACCCCTCCCTTCTTTCTTTCTTTCTTTCTTTCTCTACACCCCTCCCTTCTTTCTTTCTGTCTGTCTGTCTGTCTTTCTGTCTTTCTTTCTTTCTTTCTTTCTGTCTTTCTTTCTTTCTGTCTTTCTTTCTGTCTTTCTTTCGGTCTTTCTTTCGGTCTTTCTTTCTGTCTTTCTGTCTTTCTGTCTTTCTGTCTTTCTTTCTGTCTTTCTGTCTTTCTTTCTTTCTGTCTTTCTTTCTTTCTGTCTTTCTTTCTTTCTTTCTTTCTTTCTTTCTTTCTTTCTTTCTTTCTTTCCACCCCTCCCTTCTTTCTTTCTTTCTTTCTTTCTTTCTTTCTTTCTTTCTTTCTTTCTTTCTTTCTTTCTTTCTTTCTTTCTTTCTTTCTCTACACCTCTCCTTTCTTTCTTTACACCTCTCCTTTCTTTCTTTACACCTCTCCTTCCTTTCTTTACACCTCTCCTTCCTTTCTTTCTTTCTTTCTTTCTTTCTTTCTTTACACCCCTCCCTTCTTTCTTTCTTTCTTTCTTTCTCTACACCCCTCCCTCCTTTCTTTCTGTCTGTCTGTCTGTCTTTCTGTCTTTCTTTCTTTCTGTCTTTCTTTCTGTCTTTCTTTCTGTCTTTCTTTCTGTCTTTCTTTCTTTCTGTCTTTCTTTCTTTCTGTC
>NC_086454.1:329312309-329387309 GCF_028390025.1 Pseudophryne corroboree | reverse complement strand
TACCTTGGCTGGCAAATAACACATAATATAGTCATAGAGACTATATATGTGTAAAATACCCCTGCCAGATATACATAGAAAAAAGCGGGAGAAGTCCGCCGAAAAAGTGGCGCGGCTATCTCCCTCAGCACACTGGCGCCATTTTCCCTCACAGCTCCGCTGGAAGGATCGCTACCAGGCTCTCCCCTGCAGTTTCCAGACTACATAGGGTAAAAAAGAGAGGGGGGGCACTAAATTTAGGCGCAATATTGTGTATACAAGCAGCTATTGGGAAAAATCTCTCAGTTATAGTGTTAATCCCTGTGTTATATGGTGCTGTTGGTGTGTGCTGGCATACTCTCTCTCTCTCTCTCCCCAAAGGGCTTTGTGGGGTCCTGTCCTCAGTCAGAGCATTCCCTGTGTGTGTGCGGTGTGTCGGTACGGCTGTGTCGACATGTTTGATGAGGAGGCTTATGTGGAGGCGGAGCAGGTGCCGATAAATGTGATGTCACCCCCTGCGGGGTCGACACCTGAGTGGATGGTTATGTGGAAGGAATTACGCGACAGTGTCGACTCCTTACATAAAAGGTTTGACGACATAGCAGATGTGGGACAGCCGGCTTCTCAGCCTGTGCCTGCCCAGACGTCTCTAAAGCCATCAGGGGATCTAAAACGCCCGCTACCTCAGATGGCAGACACAGATGTCGACACGGATACTGACTCCAGTGTCGACGATGATGAGACTAGTGTACATTCCAATAGAGCCACCCGTTACATGATTACGGCAATGAAAAATGTGTTGCATATTTCTGATATTACCCCAGGTACCACAAAAAAGGGTATTATGTTTGGGGAGAAAAAAACTACCAGTGGTTTTTCCCCCATCTGATGAATTAAATGAAGTGTGTGAAGAAGCGTGGGCTTCCCCCGATAAGAAACTGGTCATTTCTAAAAAGTTACTAATGGCGTACCCTTTCCCGCCAGAGGATAGGTCACGTTGGGAGACATCCCCCTAGGGTGAATAAAGCGCTCACACGTCTGTCAAAAAAGGTGGCACTACCGTCTCCGGACACGGCCGCCCTAAAGGAGCCTGCAGATAGAAAGCAGGAGGCTATCCTGAAGTCTGTATATACACACTCAGGTATTATACTGAGACCGGCTATTGCTTCAGCATGGATGTGCAGTGCTGCAGCTGCGTGGTCAGATTCCCTGTCGGAAAACATTGATACCCTAGACAGGGACACTATATTGCTAACCGTAGAGCATATTAAAGACGCTGTCTTGTACATGAGAGATGCACAGAGGGATATTTGCCGGCTGACATTTAAAATAAACGCAATGTCCATTTCTGCCAGGAGAGGATTGTGGACTCGGCAGTGGACAGGAGATGCAGATTCTAAAAGGCACATGGAAGTATTGCCTTACAAGGGTGAGGAGGAGTTTGGGGATGGTCTCTCGGACCTCGTTTCCACAGCGACAGCTGGGAAGTCAGCATTTTTACCCCATGTTCCCTCACAGCCAAAGAAAGCACCGTATTATCCGGTACAGTCCTTTCGGCCCCAGAAAGGCAAGCCGGTTAGAGGCGCGTACTTTCTGCCCAGAGGCAGAGGTAGAGGGAAAAAGCTGCAACATACAGCCAGTTCCCAGGAACAAAAGTCCTCCCCCGCTTCCTCTAAGTCCACCGCATGACGCTGGGGCTCCACAGGCGGAGCCAGGTACGGTGGGGGCCCGTCTCAAGAACTTCAGCGACCAGTGGGCTCGCTCACGGGTGGATCCCTGGATTCTACAAGTAGTATCTCAGGGGTACCAGCTGGAATTCGAGACGTCTCCCCCTCGCCGTTTCTTCAAATCTGCCTTGCCGACAGCTCCCCCGGACAGGGAGGCAGTGCTGGAGGCGATTCACAAGCTGTATTCTCAGCAGGTGATAATCAAGGTACCCCTCCTTCAACAAGGACGGGGTTACTATTCCACAGTGTTTGTGGTACCGAAACCGGACGGTTCGGTGAGACCCATTTTAAATTTAAAATCCTTGAACACTTATATAAGAAGGTTCAAGTTCAAGATGGAATCGCTCAGGGCGGTGATCGCAAGCCTGGACGAGGGGGATTCCATGGTATCACTGGACATCAAGGATGCTTACCTGCATGTCCCCATTTACCCTCCTCACCAGGAGTACCTCAGATTGGTGGTACAGGACTGTCATTACCAATTCCAGACGTTGCCGTTTGGTCTGTCCACGGCACCGAGGGTATTTACCAAGGTAATGGCCGAAATGATGATACTCCTTCGGAGAAAGGGAGTTTTAATTATCCCGTACTTGGACGATCTCCTTATAAAGGCGAGGTCCAGGGAACAGTTGTTGATCGGTGTAGCACTAGCTCAGGAAGTGCTACAACAGCACGGCTGGATCCTGAATATTCCAAAGTCGCAGCTGGTTCCTACAACGCGTCTACTGTTCCTGGGGATGGTTCTGGACACAGAACAGAAAAAAGTATTTCTCCCGGAGGAGAAGGCCAAGGAGTTGTCATCTCTAGTCAGAGACCTCCTAAAACCAAAACAGGTGTCGGTGCACCACTGCACGCGAGTCCTGGGAAAGATGGTGGCTTCTTACGAAGCAATTCCATTCGGAAGGTTCCATGCAAGGATCTTTCAGTGGGATCTGTTGGACAAGTGGTCCGGATCGCATCTTCAGATGCATCGGCTGATAACCCTGTCTCCAAGGACCAGGGTGTCGCTGTTGTGGTGGCTGCAGAGCGCTCATCTTCTAGAGGGCCGCAGATTCGGCATACAGGACTGGGTCCTGGTGACCACGGATGCCTGCCTTCGAGGTTGGGGGGCAGTCACACAGGGAAGAAACTTCCAGGGACTATGGACAAGTCAGGAGACTTCCCTACACATAAATATTCTGGAACTAAGGGCCATTTACAATGCCCTAAGTCAGGCAAGACCCCTGCTTCAACACCAGCCGGTGCTGATCCAGTCAGACAACATCACGGCGGTCGCCCATGTAAACCGACAGGGCGGCACAAGAAGCAGGATGGCAATGGCAGAAGCCACAAGGATTCTCCGATGGGCGGAAAATCATGTGTTAGCAGTGTTCATTCCCGGAGTGGACAACTGGGAAGCAGACTTTCTCAGCAGACACGACCTCCACCCGGGAGAGTGGGGACTTCATCCAGAAGTCTTCCAAATGATTGTACACCGGTGGGAAAGGCCACAGGTGGACATGATGGCGTCTCGCCTCAACAAAAAGCTAAAAAGATATTGCGCCAGGTCAAGGGACCCTCAGGCGATAGCTGTGGACGCTCTGGTAACACCGTGGGTGTACCGGTCGGTGTATGTGTTCCCTCCTCTGCCTCTCATACCCAAGGTACTGAGACTAATAAGAAGGAGAGGAGTAAGAACTATACTCATTGTTCCGGATTGGCCAAGAAGAGCTTGGTACCCAGAACTTCAAGAAATGATCTCAGAGGACCCATGGTCTCTGCCGCTCAGACAGGACCTGCTGCAGCAGGGGCCCTGTCTGTTCCAAGACTTACCGCAGCTGCGTTTGACGGCATGGCGGTTGAACGCCGGATCCTGAAGGAACAGGGCATTCCGGAGGAAGTTATCCCTACGCTTATTAAAGCTAGGAAAGAAGTGACCGCAAACCATTGTCACCGCATATGGCGGAAATATGTTGCGTGGTGTGAGGCCAGGAAGGCCCCAACGGAGGAATTTCAGCTAGGTCGATTTCTGCACTTCCTACAGTCAGGGTTGACTATGGGCCTAAAATTGGGTTCCATTAAGGTCCAGATTTCGGCTCTATCGATTTTCTTCCAAAAAGAACTGGCTTCACTACCTGAAGTTCAGACATTTGTTAAGGGTGTGCTGCATATTCAGCCCCCTTTTGTGCCCCCAGTGGCACCTTGGGATCTCAACGTGGTATTGGATTTCCTAAAGTCGCATTGGTTTGAACCACTTAAAACCGTGGAACTAAAATATCTCACGTGGAAAGTGGTCATGCTGTTGGCCTTGGCTTAGGCCAGGCGTGTGTCAGAATTGGCGGCTTTGTCTTGTAAAAGCCCTTATCTGATTTTCCATATGGATAGGGCGGAATTGAGGACTCGTCCCCAATTTCTCCCAAAGGTGGTTTCAGCGTTTCATTTGAACCAGCCTATTGTGGTGCCTGCGGCTACTCGTGACTTGGAGGACTCCAAGTTGCTGGACGTAGTCCGGGCCCTAAAAATCTATGTTTCCAGGACAGCTGGAGTCAGAAAGACTGACTCGCTATTTATCCTGCATGCGCCCAACAAGTTGGGTGCGCCTGCTTCAAAGCAGACTATTGCTCGCTGGATCTGTAGCACGATTCAACTTGCACATTCTGCGGCTGGACTGCCGCATCCTAAATCTGTAAAAGCCCATTCCACGAGGAAGGTGGGCTCTTCTTGGGCGGCTGCCCGAGGGGTCTCGGCTTTACAACTTTGCCGAGCTGCTACTTGGTCGGGATCAAACACTTTTGCAAAATTCTACAAGTTTGATACCCTGGCTGAGGAGGACCTAGAGTTTGCTCATTCGGTGCTGCAGAGTCATCCGCACTCTCCCGCCCGTTTGGGAGCTTTGGTATAATCCCCATGGTCCTTACGGAGTCCCAGCATCCACTTAGGACGTCAGAGAAAATAAGATTTTACTCACCGGTAAATCTATTTCTCGTAGTCCGTAGTGGATGCTGGGCGCCCGTCCCAAGTGCGGATTGTCTGCAATACTTGTATATAGTTATTGTTTAACTAAAGGGTTATTGTTATGAGCCATCTGTTGAGAGGCTCAGTTATATTTCATACTGGTAACTGGGTATAGTATCACGAGTTATACGGTGTGATTGGTGTGGCTGGTATGAGTCTTACCCGGGATTCAAAATCCTTCCTTATTGTGTCAGCTCTTCCGGGCACAGTATCCTAACTGAGGTCTGGAGGAGGGTCATAGAGGGAGGAGCCAGTGCACACCAGGTAGTCCTAAAGCTTTCTTTAGTTGTGCCCAGTCTCCTGCGGAGCCGCTATTCCCCATGGTCCTTACGGAGTTCCCAGCATCCACTACGGACTACGAGAAATAGATTTACCGGTGAGTAAAATCTTATTTTTTTAATTTTCCAAGATTACTAAAGGCGTTGTCATTCTCCCCAGTAACCTGTGGAAGCATCAGAAGCTGCTATCGATAGACTTGGACAAGGTGGTTCTTCCCAACTTCCGTCAGAACAGACCCCAAGTGAGACCCTTGTCCCCGGGAGAGAGTGGCGCTTGGGACATACCTGGAGGTTAGTGGATCAAAGTATTTGTTACATTATGTCTTTGTAACACCATGAAATAGATAGTGATTGGAGGGGGATCATGGTCCAAAATCTTGAAAATGAGCTAGATATATATAGATATATTTATCTAGATTTTTCATTATAATATATTATTTTATCAATGTATTTTATACAATAGTTCTTTGGCACTGTACCAGAAGTATATATGTAGCGATATCTATTTTGTGTACTAACCAAGGGCTTTAAAGTATGTCACAGGCGGAACATAGGAGTGTTTTCCGTGGCACAGTCCCGTATGGAGGCGTAAATGTAACAGCCTGCAAATTGCAAGCATTGGCGTGTTCCCGGTGAATCTGGCAGACGTTTTAAAGTGGCAATCATTTAACCACTTGCCTGGCCTGGTTGCATCAGATGCGTTCATACCAGCAAGTGCCTTATCTGACCTGGTCGCACAGGATGCGACCAGTCAGATAAACAGTGTTACCAGCAGGTCCCTCTGCCTCCCTGCACACTCAGCACGGCAGGAGCCCACCCCAACCCAGTGACTGCAGACAGTGGCAGCAGCTGGGAAAGTGTAAACCAAGCCCCACCCCCCAGACCCTCCCCCTGTGTACCTGGCAGCTGTCTTGGGTGTAAAAAGTAACGTTGCGATGGTCGAGATGTTTACCGTTCTTTCCGACCGATGATTGAGGAAATTTTTATTTTTTTTATTTTTTGTAACTAAAATTATTTTGGATAAGGTTAAATTCATGTTCTTCACCTAGTTCACTCATAACTTGAATTGTCATTTTGCCTAAATAAGTTCTACAGAAACACCACAGATCTGAAGATAATGTATTGTTCCTTTCTCTGTTCTCAGGTATAATGCCTGGACGTTATAACCAGGACGTAGGCCAGACCATTCCAGTCTTTGCGTTTCTCGGTGCGATGGTAGTCCTGGCTTTCTTTGTGGTACAGATTAACAAGGCCAAGAGTAAGCCAAAGAGACGGAAACCTCGAGTCAAACGGCCACAGATTATACAGCAGTTCCACCAACCAAAGACTCCGTCTGTCTGAGCTGCGGCTTGTTGGGACCTGCGTGTGTGTAGACAGCTGGCCGCACTGCAGCGCTACATAGACTGCCCCCGCAAAGAGACAGACCTCTGCTGTCTCTTACTGACCAAACTGAACATTGGTACGAGACGCTTCTTCTTTTTTAATATTTATTAATGTAAAATAAATCCCTTTTTTTTTTCTAAAGGGCTTATCGCTACCAAAAAGGGACATTTGGGCAAATGCAATATTTTAAGAAGACTTGTGCCTAAGACATGGATGTGTTTTTTGTTTTTCATAAAGGGTGCTTACCCCCGGATCACTGACTCGTATTTTTATAAATATCTCCGATTTTGTAATTTTAATGATGATTCCACCGTTATTGGTGGAGATATGTTTTTAATAAATAAGCATCTTGTAATACAGTACAATTGTATCGCCCCCGGCTGGATAACACAAATGTAATTATATTATAACATACTTATGAAACGGATGTTTTACAGTGTTCTCTGCCTACTGGGACATGAAATTATTTAAAGGAGACCAGGGGTATATTTGTTAACTGTCAAAGGGCTTTGACTGTAGTTTTAAAAAGGCAATAGGAATAAATTCTAACCAGGATTGTTTAATATTCATTCCGATCGCCGTTTTAAAACTGCAGTCTGTCAAAGCAGCCGTTCTGTGGTTTTGATAAACCGCCCGTGGTCAATATATTCTAATTTTTCTGGGACATTGCTTATCAGATACACTACAGAGTGGTCGAATTATATTAAGTCATGTAAATGCAGGCCGGATGATTTAAGTGTCATAGAGATAAAGGTACGGTGTTCATCTGGGAAGCCAGTGCCATGCAAACGCTTTCTCTGCTTTTTATTACCCTACGATACAATACAAAGAACGTTTTGTTGGCTGATAATGCATTTGTGTTACACATGTAGTTAACATTATTGTTTCTCTAACGTCCTAGTGGATGCTGGGGACTCCGTAAGGACCATGGGGAATAGACAGGCTCCGCAGGAGACTGGGCACTCTAAGAAAGATTTAGTACTACTGGTGTGCACTGGCTCCTCCCTCTATGCCCCTCCTCCAGACCTCAGTTAGAATCTGTGCCCGGAAGGAGCTGGGTGCATTTTAGTGAGCTCTCCTGAGCTTGCTGATAAGAAAGTATTTTAGTTAGGTTTTTTTATTTTCAGAGAGCTTCTGCTGGCAACAGACTCTCTGCTACGTGGGACTGAGGAGAGAGAAGCAAACCTACTAACTGCGGCTAGGTTGCGCTTCTTAGGCTACTGGACACCATTAGCTCCAGAGGGATCGAAGACAGGAACCTAACCTTGGTCGTCCGTTCCAGGAGCCGCGCCGCCGTCCCCCTCGCAGAGCCAGAAGACAGAAGCCGGTGGGTTGAAGCAAGAAGACGTCAAAATCGGCGGCAGAAGACTCCTGTCTTCATATGAGGTAGCGCACAGCACTGCAGCTGTGCGCCATTGCGCCCACACTAACCCACACACTCCGGTCACTGCAGGGCGCAGGGGGGGGCGCCCTGGGCAGCAATTGATTACCTCCTGGCAAAAAGCAGCATATATACAGCTGGGCACTGTAATATGCATGAGCCCCCGCCATTACTTTTACACAAAATCGCGGGACAGAAGCCCGCCGCTGAGGGGGCGGGGCCTTCTTCCTCAGCACTCACCAGCGCCATTTTCTCTCCACAGCTCAGCTGAGAGGAAGCTCCCCAGGCTCTCCCCTGCAGACTCACGGTAGAAAGATGGTAAAAAGAGAGGGGGGGCACATAAATTTAGCGCATTAAGCAGCTACTGGGTAAACACTAAGTTACTGTGTGATTCCTGGGTCATATAGCGCTGGGGTGTGTGCTGGCATACTCTCTGTCTCTCCAAAAGGCCTTGTGGGGGTCCTGTCCTCATATAGAGCATCCCCTGTGTGTGTGGTGTGTCGGTACGTGTGTGTCGACATGTTTGACGAGGAGGAAGGTGTTAAATGATAATGTAAACTCCTTGCATAAAAGGTTGGATAAAACTGATGCATTGGGAAAGTCGGGGTCTCAGCCCCATGCCTGATCCTACAGCGCAGGGGCCGTCAGGGTCTCAGAGGCGCCCACTATCCAAAAATTGTTGACACAGATATCGACACGGATTCGGACTCCAGTGTCGATGACGATGATGAAAAATTGCAGCCTAAAATGGCTAAAGCCATCCGCTACATGATTATAGCAATGAAGGATGTATTGCACATATCAGAGGTAAACCCTGTCCCTGACAAGAGGGTATATATGTATGGGGAGAAAAAGCAAGAGGTGACTTTTCCCCCTTCACATGCGTTAAAGGAGTTATGTGAAAAAGCGTGGGATTCCTCCGATAGGAAAGTGCTGATTTCCAAAAGGTTACTTATCGCGTACCCTTTCCCGCCAACGGACAGGATGCGCTGGGAATCCTCCCCTAGGGTAGACAAAGCTCTGACGCGCTTATCTAAGAGGGTGGCCCTGCCGTCACAGGATACAGCCTCCCTAAAGGATCCTGCCGATAGGAAGCAGGAAAGTATCCTGAAGTCTGTTTATACACATTCAGGTACTCTACTGAGGCCGGCAATTGCGTCGGCCTGGATGTGTAGTGCTGTAGCAGCATGGACAGATAATCTGTCTGAGGAACTGGATACCTTGGACAAGGATACTATTTTACTGACCCTGGGGCATATAAAAGACGCTGTCCTATATATGAGGGATGCCCAGAGGGACATTTGCCTACTGGGCTCTAGAATAAATGCAATGTCAATTTCTGCCAGAAGGGTCCTGTGGACTCGGCAATGGACAGGTGATGCCGACTCCAAAAAGCACATGGAGGTTTTACCTTACAAGGGTGAGGAATTGTTTGGGGACGGTCTCTCGGACCTAGTTTCCACAGCTACGGCTGGGAAGTCAAATTTTTTGCCATATATTCCCTCACAGCCTAAGAAAGCACCGTATTATCAAATGCAGTCCTTTCGACCACAAAGAAGCAAGAAAGTCAGAGGTGCATCCTTTCTTGCCAGAGGCAGGGGTAGAGGGAAAAAGCTGCACCATACAGCTAGTTCCCAGGAACAGAAGTCCTCCCCGGCTTCCACTAAATCCACCGCATGATGCTGGGGCTTCACAGGTGGAGCCAGGAGCGGTGGGGGCGCGTCTCCGAAATTTCAGCCACCAGTGGGTTCGCTCACAGGTGGATCCCTGGGCTATACAGATTGTGTCTCAGGGATACAAGCTGGAATTCGAAGTGATGCCCCCTCACCGTTACCTCAAATCGGCCCTGCCAGCTTCCCCCATGGAAAGGGAAGTAGTATTAGCGGCAATTCACAAGTTATATCTCCAGCAGGTGGTGGTAAAGGTTCCCCTCCTTCAACAGGGAAGGGGATACTATTCCACAATGTTTGTGGTACCGAAACCGGACGGTTCGGTCAGACCCATATTGAATTTAATGTCCCTTAACATTTATCTGAAAAGATTCAAGCTCAAAATGGAATCGCTCAGAGCGGTCATTGCAAGCCTGGAAGAGGGGGATTTTATGGTGTCTCTGGACATCAAGGATGCTTACTTGCATGTCCCCATTTATCCACCTCATCAGGAGTACCTCAGATTTGTGGTACAGGACTGTCATTACCAATTCCAGATGTTGCCGTTTGGGCTCTCCACGGCACCGAGAATATTTACCAAGGTAATGGCGGAAATGATGGTGATCCTGAGAAAGCAAGGAGTCACAATTATCCCATACTTGGATGATCTCCTCATAAAGGCGAGGTCCAGAGAGCAGTTGCTGATCAGCGTAGCACACTCTCAGGAAGTGTTGCAGCAGCACGGCTGGATTCTGAATATCCCAAAGTCGCAGCTGATTCCTACGACACGTCTGCCCTTTCTGGGCATGATTCTGGACACAGACCAGAAGAAGGTGTTTCTCCTGGCGGAGAAGGCTCAGGAGCTCGTGACTCTAGTCAGAGACCTCTTAAAACCGAAACAGGTGTCGGTGCATCACTGCACGCGAGTCCTGGGAAAGATGGTGGCATCATACGAAGCCATCCCCTTCGGCAGGTTCCATGCGAGTGACCACGGATGCGAGCCTCCGAGGATGGGGGGCAGTCACTCAGGGAAGAAACTTCCAAGGGTTGTGGTCAAGTCAGGAGGCTTGTCTGCACATAAATATCCTGGAACGAAGGGCCATATACAACGCCCTGAGTCAAGCGGAGCCTCTGCTTCGCAACCAACCGGTGCTGATTCAGTCAGACAACATCACCGCAGTGGCTCATGTAAACCGCCAGGGCGGCACAAGAAGCAGAGTGGCGATGGCGGAAGCCTCCAGGATTCTTCGTTGGGCGGAGAATCACGTGCAAGCACTGTCAGCAGTGTTCATTCCGGGAGTGGACAACTGGGAGACAGACTTGCTCAGCAGGCACGACCTCAACCCGGGAGAGTGGGGACTTCATCACGAAGTCTTCACTCAGATTACAAATCGATGGGAACTGCCACAGGAGGACATGATGGCATCCCGTCTCAACAAAAAGCTACAAAGGTATTGCGCCAGGTCTAGAGACCCTCAGGCGATAGCTGTGGACGCACTAGTAACACCGTGGGTGTTCCAGTCGGTCTATGTGTTTCCTCCTCTTCCTCTCGTACCCAAGGTGCTGAGAAACATAAGAAAGAGAGGAGTGAGAACAATTCTCATTGTTCCGGATTGGCCAAGAAGGACTTGGTACCTGGAACTGCAAGAAATGCTCACAGAGGACCCTTGGCCTCTGCCTCTCAGACAGGACCTGTTGCAACAGGGGCCCTGTCTGTTCCAAGACTTACCGCTGCTGCGTTTGACGGCATGGCGGTTGAACGCAGGATCCTAGCGGAAAAAGGCATTCCGGATGAAGTTATTCCTACGCTGATAAAGGCTAGGAAGGACGTGACCGCAAAACACTATCACCGTATATGGCGAAAATATGTTGCCTGGTGTGAGGCCAGGAAGGCCCCTACAGAGGAATTCCAGCTGGGCCGGTTCCTGCACTTCCTACAGTCTGGAGTGACTATGGGCTTGAAGTTGGGGTCCATAAAGGTCCAGATTTCGGCCCTATCCATTTTCTTTCAAAAGGAACTGGCTTCTCTTCCTGAGGTTCAGACGTTTGTTAAGGGAGTGCTGCATATTCAGCCCCCTTTTGTGCCACCGGTGGCACCTTGGGATCTCAACGTGGTGTTGGGTTTTCTGAAATCCCACTGGTTTGAGCCACTTAAGACCGTGGAGCTAAAGTATCTCACGTGGAAGGTGGTCATGCTATTGGCCTTAGCTTCGGCTAGGCGTGTGTCAGAATTGGCGGCTTTGTCATGTAAAAGCCCCTATCTGGTTTTCCATATGGACAGGGCAGAATTACGGACTCGTCCGCAATTTCTGCCGAAGGTGGTGTCATCTTTTCATTTGAACCAACCTATTGTGGTGCCTGCGGCTACTCGTGACTTGGAGGATTCCAAGTTGCTTGATGTAGTCAGGGCTTTGAAGATCTATGTAGCCAGGACGGCTGGAGTCAGGAAAACTGACTCGCTGTTTATCCTGTATGCATCCACCAAGCTGGGTGACCTGCTTCAAAGCAAACCATTGCTCGCTGGATCTGTAACACTATTCAGCAGGCTCATTCTGCGGCTGGATTGCCGCATCCAAAATCGGTGAAAGCCCATTCCACAAGGAAAGTGGGCTCTTCTTGGGCGGCTGCCCGAGGGGTCTCGGCATTACAGCTTTGCCGAGCAGCTACTTGGTCGGGTTCAAACACATTTGCTAAGTTCTACAAGTTTGATACCCTGGCTGAGGAGGACCTGGTGTTTGCCCATTCGGTGCTGCAGAGTCATCCGCACTCTCCCGCCCGTTTGGGAGCTTTGGTATAATCCCCATGGTCCTTACGGAGTCCCCAGCATCCACTAGGACGTTAGAGAAAATAAGATTTTACTCACCGGTAAATCTATTTCTCGTAGTTCGTAGTGGATGCTGGGCGCCCGTCCCATGTGCGGACTTTCTGCAATACGTGTATATAGTTATTGCTTAATAAAGGGTTATGTTATGTTGGCATCCATTGTTTGATGCTCTGTTGTTGTTCATACTGTTGACTGGGTAAGTTATCACAAGTTATACGGTGTGGCTGGTATGAGTCTTACCCTGGATTCCAAAATCCTTTCCTTGTAATGTCAGCTCTTCCGGGCACAGTTTCCTTAACTGAGGTCTGGAGGAGGGGCATAGAGGGAGGAACCAGTGCACACCAGTAGTACTAAATCTTTCTTAGAGTGCCCAGTCTCCTGCGGAGCCCGTCTGTTCCCCATGGTCCTTACGGAGTCCCCAGCATCCACTACGGACTACGAGAAATAGATTTACCGGTGAGTAAAATCTTATTTTCTCTGACGTCCTAGTGGATGCTGGGCCTCCGTCAGGACCATGGGGATTAGCGGCTCCGCAGGAGACAGGGCACAAAAATAAAGCTTTAGGATCAGGTGGTGTGCACTGGCTCCTCCCCCTATGACCCTCCTCCAAGCCTCAGTTAGGTTTTTGTGCCCGTCCGAGCAGGGTGCAATCTAGGTGGCTCTCCTAAAGAGCTGCTTAGAAAAAGTTTTTAGGTTTTTTATTTTCAGTGAGTCCTGCTGGCAACAGGCTCACTGCATCGAGGGACTTAGGGGAGAGAAGTGAACTCACCTGCGTGCAGGATGGATTGGCTTCTTAGGCTACTGGACACCATTAGCTCCAGAGGGATCGAACACAGGCCCAGCCATGGAGTCCGGAGCCGCGCCGCCGACCCCCCTTGCAGATGCCGAAGATTGAAGAGGTCCAGAAACAGGCGGCAGAAGACTTTTCAGTCTTCATGAGGTAGCGCACAGCACTGCAGCTGTGCGCCATTGTTGTCAGCACACTTCACACAGCGGTCACTGAGGGTGCAGGGCGCTGGGGGGGGCGCCCTGGGCAGCAATGTATAATACCTTTCTTATGGCTAAAAATACATCACATATAGCCCTTGAGGCTATATGGATGTATTTAACCCCTGCCAGATCTCACAAACTCCGGGAGAAGAGCCCGCCGAAATAGGGGGCGGGGCTTATTCTCCTCAGCACACAGCGCCATTTTCCTGCTCAGCTCCGCTGTGAGGAAGGCTCCCAGGACTCTCCCCTGCACTGCACTACAGAAACAGGGTAAAACAGAGAGGGGGGGCACTTTTTTGGGCGATATTACTATATTTAAGCTGCTATAAGGATACAACACTTATATAGGGTTGTTCCCATATATATTATAGCGCTTGGGTGTGTGCTGACAAACTCTCCCTCCCCAAAGGGCTAGTGGGGTCCTGTCTTCAATAGAGCATTCCCTGTGTGTCTGCTGTGTGTCGGTACGTGTGTGTCGACATGTATGAGGACGATGTTGGTGTGGAGGCAGAGCAATTGCCGGTAATGGTGATGTCGCCCCCCAGGGAGTCGACACCGGAATGGATGGCTTTGTTTATGGAATTACGTGATAATGTCAGCACATTACAAAAATCAGTTGACGACATGAGACGGCCGGCAAACCAGTTAGTACCTGCCCAGGCGTCTCAGACACCGTCAGGGGCTGTAAAACGCCCTTTACCTCAGTCGGTCGACACAGACCCAGACACGGACACTGAATCTAGTGTCGACGGTGAAGAAACAAACGTATTTTCCAGTAGGGCCACACGTTATATGATCACGGCAATGAAGGAGGCTTTACATATCTCTGATACTGCAAGTACCACAAAAAGGGGTATTATGTGGGGTGTGAAAAAACTACCTGTAGTTTTTCCTGAATCAGAGGAATTGAATGATGTATGTGATGAAGCGTGGGTTAACCCAGATAGAAAAGTGCTAATTTCAAAAAAGTTATTGGCATTATACCCTTTCCCGCCAGAGGTTAGGGCGCGCTGGGAAACACCCCCTAGGGTGGATAAGGCGCTCACACGCTTATCAAAACAAGTGGCGTTACCGTCTCCTGATACGGCCGCCCTCAAGGATCCAGCTGATAGGAGGCTGGAAACTACCCTAAAAAGTATATACACACATACTGGTGTTATACTGCGACCAGCCATCGCCTCAGCCTGGATGTGCAGTGCTGGGGTGGTCTGGTCGGATTCCCTGACTGAAAATATTGATACCCTGGATAGGGACAGTATTTTATTGACTTTAGAGCAATTAAAGGATGCTTTTCTTTATATGCGAGATGCTCAGAGGGATATTTGCACTCTGGCATCGAGAGTAAGTGCGATGTCCATATCTGCCAGAAGAAGTTTATGGACGCGACAGTGGTCAGGTGATGCGGATTCCAAACGGCATATGGAAGTATTGCCGTATAAAGGGGAGGAATTATTTGGCGTGGGTCTATCGGATCTGGTGGCCACGGCAACTGCCGGGAAATCCACCTTTTTACCTCAGACCCCCTCCCAACAGAAAAAGACACCGTCTTTTCAGCCGCAGTCCATTCGGTCCTATAAGAACAAGCGGGCAAAAGGACAGTCATATCTGCCCCGAGGCAGAGGAAAGGGTAAGAGAGGGCAGCAAGCAGCTCCTTCCCAGGAACAGAAGCCCTCCCCGGGTTCTGCAAAGCCCTCAGCATGACGCTGGGGCTTTACAAGCGGACTCAGGAGCGGTGGGGGGTCGACTCAAGAATTTCAGCGCGCAGTGGGCTTGCTCACAGGTGGACCCCTGGATCCTGCAGGTAGTATCTCAGGGTTACAGGTTGGAATTCGAGAAGTCTCCCCCTCGCCGGTTCCTAAAGTCTGCTTTGCCAACGTCTCCCTCAGACAGGGCGACGGTATTGGAAGCCATTCACAAGCTGTTTTCTCAGCAGGTGATAGTCAAGGTACCCCTCCTACAACAGGGAAAGGGGTATTACTCCACGCTATTTGTGGTACCGAAGCCGGACGGCTCAGTAAGACCTATTCTAAATCTGAAATCTTTGAACCTGTACATACAAAAATTCAAGTTCAAGATGGAGTCACTCAGAGCAGTGATAGCGAATCTGGAAGAAGGGGACTTTATGGTGTCCCTGGACATCAAGGATGCTTACCTGCATGTCCCAATTTGCCCTTCACACCAAGGGTACCTCAGGTTCGTGGTGCAAAACTGTCATCAGTTTCAGACGCTGCCGTTTGGATTGTCCACGGCACCTCGGGTCTTTACCAAGGTAATGGCCGAGATGATGTTTCTTCTGCGAAGAAAAGGCGTATTAATTATCCCTTACTTGGACGATCTCCTGATAAGGGCAAGGTCCAGAGAACAGCTGGAAGACGTAGTAGCACTAACCCAAGTAGTGCTGCAACAGCACGGGTGGATTCTGAATTTTCCAAAATCTCAATTGAACCCGACGACACGTCTGCTGTTCCTGGGAATGATTCTGGACACGGTTCAGAAAAAGGTGTTTCTTCCGGAGGAGAAAGCCAGGGAGTTATCCGAACTTGTCAGGAACCTCCTAAAACCAGGAAAAGTGTCTGTGCATCAATGCACAAGAGTCCTGGGAAAGATGGTGGCTTCTTACGAAGCGATTCCATTCGGCAGATTCCACGCACGAACTTTTCAGTGGGATCTGCTGGACAAATGGTCCGGATCGCATCTGCAGATGCATCAGCGGATAACCTTATCGCCACGGACAAGGGTGTCTCTTCTGTGGTGGTTGCAGAGTGCTCATCTGTTAGAGGGCCGCAGATTCGGCATACAGGACTGGGTCCTGGTGACCACGGATGCCAGTCTGAGAGGCTGGGGAGCGGTCACACAGGGAAGAAACTTCCAGGGAGTATGGTCAAGCCTGGAGATGTCTCTTCACATAAATATACTGGAGCTAAGAGCGATTTACAATGCTCTAAGCCTGGCAAAACCCCTGCTTCAGGGTCAGCCGGTGTTGATCCAGTCGGACAACATCACGGCAGTCGCCCACGTAAACAGACAGGGCGGCACAAGAAGCAGGAGAGCAATGGCAGAAGCTGCAAGGATTCTTCGCTGGACGGAAGATCATGTGATAGCACTGTCAGCAGTGTTCATTCCGGGAGTTGACAACTGGGAAGCAGACTTCCTCAGCAGACACGATCTACACCCGGGAGAGTGGGGACTTCATCCAGAAGTCTTCCACATGATTGTGAACCGTTGGGAAAAACCAAAGGTGGATATGATGGCGTCCCGCCTCAACAAAAAACTGGACAGGTATTGCGCCAGGTCAAGAGACCCTCAGGCAATAGCTGTGGACGCTCTGGTAACACCGTGGGTGTTCCAGTCAGTGTATGTGTTTCCTCCTCTGCCTCTCATACCAAAAGTACTGAGAATTATATGGCAAAGGGGAGTAAGAACGATACTCGTGGCTCCGGATTGGCCAAGAAGAACTTGGTACCCGGAACTTCAGGAGATGCTCACGGAAGATCCGTGGCCTCTACCTCTAAGACGGGACCTGCTTCAGCAGGGACCGTGTCTATTCCAAGACTTACCGCGGCTGCGTTTGACGGCATGGCGGTTGAACGCCGAATTCTAAGGGAAAAAGGCATTCCGGAAGAGGTCATTCCTACACTGGTAAAAGCCAGGAAGGAGGTGACTGCACAACATTATCACCGCATTTGGAGAAAATATGTTGCATGGTGTGAGGCCAGGAAGGCCCCCACGGAGGAATTTCAACTGGGTCGATTCCTACATTTCCTGCAAACAGGATTGTCTATGGGCCTCAAATTGGGGTCCATTAAGGTTCAAATTTCGGCCCTGTCGATTTTCTTCCAGAAAGAATTGGCTTCAGTTCCTGAAGTCCAGACTTTTGTAAAAGGAGTACTACATATACAGCCCCCGGTTGTGCCCCCAGTGGCTCCGTGGGACCTTAATGTAGTTTTGGATTTTCTCAAATCCCATTGGTTTGAGCCACTCAAATCGGTGGATTTGAAATATCTTACGTGGAAAGTAACCATGCTACTGGCCCTGGCTTCAGCCAGGAGAGTATCAGAATTGGCGGCTTTATCGTATAAAAGCCCATATCTGATTTTCCATTCGGACAGGGCAGAACTGCGGACGCGTCCTCAGTTTCTGCCTAAGGTGGTGTCAGCGTTTCACCTGAACCAGCCTATTGTGGTGCCTGCGGCTACTAGCGATTTGGAGGATTCCAAGTTGCTGGACGTTGTCCGGGCATTGAAAATATATATTTCAAGGACGGCTGGAGTCAGAAAATCTGACTCGCTGTTTATACTGTATGCACCCAACAAGCTGGGTGCTCCTGCTTCTAAGCAGACGATTGCTCGTTGGATTTGTAGCACAATTCAACTTGCACATTCTGTGGCAGGCCTGCCACAGCCTAAATCTGTCAAGGCCCATTCCACAAGGAAGGTGGGCTCATCCTGGGCGGCTGCCCGAGGGGTCTCGGCATTACAACTCTGCCGAGCAGCTACGTGGTCGGGGGAGAACACGTTTGTAAAATTCTACAAATTTGATACCCTGGCTAAAGAGGACCTGGAGTTCTCTCATTCGGTGCTGCAGAGTCATCCGCATTCTCCCGCCCGTTTGGGAGCTTTGGTATAATCCCCATGGTCATGACGGAGTCCCAGCATCCACTAGGACGTCAGAGAAAATAAGATTTTACTTACCGATAAATCTATTTCTCGTAGTCCGTAGTGGATGCTGGGCGCCCATCCCAAGTGCGGATTGTCTGCAATACTTGTACATAGTTATTGTTACAAAAAAATCGGGTTGTTATTGTTGTGAGCCGTCTGTTCAGAGGCTCCTACGTTTGTCATACTGTTAACTGGGTTCAGATCACAAGTTGTACGGTGTGATTGGTGTGGCTGGTATGAGTCTTACCCGGGATTCAAAATCCTTCCTTATTGTGTACGCTCGTCCGGGCACAGTATCCTAACTGAGGCTTGGAGGAGGGTCATAGGGGGAGGAGCCAGTGCACACCACCTGATCCTAAAGCTTTATTTTTGTGCCCTGTCTCCTGCGGAGCCGCTAATCCCCATGGTCCTGACGGAGGCCCAGCATCCACTACGGACTACGAGAAATAGATTTATCGGTAAGTAAAATCTTATTTTCTCTGACGTCCTAGTGGATGCTGGGAACTCCGTAAGGACCATGGGGAATAGCGGCTCCGCAGGAGACTGGGCACAACTAAAGAAAGCTTTAGGTCACCTGGTGTGCACTGACTCCTCCCACTATGACCCTCCTCCAAGCCTCAGTTAGATTTTGTGCCCGGCCGAGGTTGGATGCACACTAGGGGCTCTCCTGAGCCCTTAGAAAGAAAGTATAGATTTAGGTTTTTTATTTTTAGTGAGACCTGCTGGCAACAGGCTCACTGCAGCGAGGGACTAAGGGGAGAAGAAGCGAACTCGCCTGCTTGCAGCCGGATTGGGCTTCTTAGGCTACTGGACACCATTAGCTCCAGAGGGATCGACCGCAGGCCCAGTCCTTGGTGTTCGGTCCCGGAGCCGCGCCGCCGTCCCCCTTACAGAGCCAGAAGCAAGAAGAGGTCCGGAAAATCGGCGGCAGAAGACATCAGTCTTCACCAAGGTAGCGCACAGCACTGCAGCTGTGCGCCATTGCTCCTCATGTACACCTCACACTCCGGTCACTGAGGGTGCAGGGCGCTGGGGGGGGGTGCCCTGAGCAGCAATATTAACACCTTGGCTGGCAAAAATACCACAATATATAGCCCCAGAGGCTATTAATGTGGTAAATACCCCTGCCAGAATCCAGAAAAAAGCGGGAGAAAAGTCCGCGAAAAAGGGGCGGAGCTATCTCCCTCAGACACTCTGGCGCCATTTTCTCTTCACAGTGCAGCTGGAAGAAAGCTCCCCAGGCTCTCCCCTGTAGTTTTCAGGCTCAAAGGGTTAAAAAGAGAGGAGGGGCACTAAATTTTGGCGCAATATTATATATACAAGCAGCTATTGGGGAAATTTCACTCAGTTATAGTGTTAATCCCCACATTATATAGCGCTCTGGTGTGTGCTGGCATACTCTCTCTCTGTCTCCCCAAAGGGCTTTGTGGGGTCCTGTCCTCAGTCAGAGCATTCCCTGTGTGTGTACGGTGTGTCGGTACAGCTGTGTCGACATGTTTAATGAGGAGGCTTATATGGTGACGGAGCAGATGCCGATAAATGTGATGTCGCCCCCTGTGGGGCCGACACCAGAGTGGATGGTTAGGTGAAAGGTATTAACCGACAGTGTCAACTCCTTACATAAAAGGGTGGATGACGTAACAGCTGTGGGACAGCCGGCTTCTCAGTCCGCGCCTGCCCAGGCGTCTCAAAGGCCATCAGGGGCTCAAAAAAACGCCCGCTCAGATGGCAGACACAGATGTCGACACGGAGTCTGACTCCAGTGTCGACAAGGTTGAGACATATACACAATCCACTAGGAACATCCGTGACTTAATCCCGGCAATAAAAAATGTGTTATACATTTCTGACATTAACCCAAGTACCACTAAAAAAGGGTTTTATGTTTGGGGAGAAAAAGCAGGCAGTGTTTTGTTCCCCCATCAGATGAATGAATGAATGAAGTGTGTGAAAAGCGTGGGTTCCCCCCGATAAGAAACTGGTAATTTCTAAAAAGTTACTGATGGCGTACCTTTCCCGCCAGAGGATAAGTTACGCTGGGAGATATCCCCTAGGGTGGATAAGGCGCTCACACGGTTGTCAAAAAAGGTGGCACTGCCGTTTTAGGAACGGCCACTTTGAAGGTACCTGTTGATAAAAAGCAGGAGGCTATCCTGAAGTCTGTATTTACACACTCAGGTACTAGACTGAGACCTGCAGATCGTGCTGCTGCAGCGTGGTCGGTGACCCTGTCACACATGAGAACATATTAAAGACGTCGTCTTATATATGAGGGATGCACAGAGGGATATTTTGCCGGCTGGCATCCAAAATGAATGTAATGACCATTCTGTCAGGAGGGTATTAGAGACCTGTCACTGGACAGGTGATGCTGACTTTAAAAGGCGCATAGAGACTCTGCCTTATAAGGGTGAGGAATTATTTGGGGATGGTCTCTGGGACCTCGTATCCATTACCTCAGGTTTCCTCACAGACTAAGAAAGCACTGTATTATCAGGTACAGTCCTTTCGGCTTCAGAAAAGCAAGCGGGTCAAAGGCGCTTCCTTTCTGTACAGAGACATGGGGAGAGGGAAAAAGCTGTTCCCAGAATCAAAATTCTTCTCTCGCTTCCTCTGAGTCCACAGCTTGACGCGGGGGCTCCACAGGTGTAGCCAGGTACGGTGGGGGGCTGTCTCAAAAATTTCAGCGATCAGTGGGCTCGCTCACAGGTGGATCCCTGTTTCATTCAAGTAGTATTTCAGGGGTACAAGCTGGAATTCGAGATGTCTCCCCCGGCCGTTTCCTCAAATATGCCTCGCCGACAACTCCCTCAGGCAGGGAGGCTGCGCTAGAGGCAATTAATAAGCTGTATTCCCAGCAGGTAATACTCAAGGTGCCCCTACTTCAACAAGGACGGGGTTACTATTCCACACGGTTTGGGGTACCGAAACCGCATGGTTCGGTGTGACCCATTTTATATTTAAAATCCTTGAACACATACATAAAAAAATTCAAGTTCAAGATGAAATCGCTCAGGGCGGTTATTGCAAGCCTGGACGAGGGGGATTACATGGGATCCCGGGACATCAAGGATGCTTACCTGCATGTCCCCATTTACCATCCTCGCCAGGAGTACCTCAGATTTGTGGTACAGGATTACCATTACCAAGTCCAGACACTGCCGTTTGGACTGTACATGGCACCGAGGGTGTTTACCAAGGTAATGGCCAAAATGATGATACTCCTTCGAAAAAAGGGGAGTTTTAATTATCCCGTACTTGGACAATATCCTTATAAGGGCAAGGTCCAAGGAGCAGTTGCTAGTCGGGGTAGCACTATTTTGGAAAGTGCTACAACAGCACGGTTGGATTCTAAACAGTCCAAAGTCACAGCTGGTTCCTACGACACGTCTACTGTTCCTGGGGATGGTTCTGGACACAGAACAGAAATAAGTGTTTCTCCCGGAGGAGAAAGCCAAGGAACTGTCATCTCTAGTCAGAGACCTCCTGAAGCAAAAACAGGTATCGGTGCATCATTGCACGCGAGTCCTGGGAAAAAATGGTAGCTTCCTACGAAGCAATCCCATTCGGCAGGTTCCATGCAAGAGGGCCGCAGGTTCGGCATACAGGACTAGGTCCTAGTGACCATGGATGCCAGCCTTTGAGGCTGGGGGGCAGTCACATAGGGAAAAAACTTCCAGGGACTTTGGTCAAGTCAAGTGACTTCCCTACACATAAATATTCTGGAACTGAGGGCCATTTACAATGCCCTGAGTCAGGCAAGGCCTCTGCTTCAAAACCAGCCGGTACTGATCCAATCAGACAACATCACGGCAGTCGCCCATGTAAACCAACGGGGCGGCACAAGAAGCAGGATGGCGATGGCAGAAGCCACAAGGATTCTCCGATGGGCGGAAAATCATGTGTTAACACTGTCAGCAGTGTTCATTCCCGGAGTGGACGACTGGGAAGCAGATCTTCTCAGCGGACACGACCTCCACCCGGGAGAGTGGGGATTTCATCCAGAAGTCTTCCAAAGGATTGTACACCATTGGGAAAGGCCACAGGTGGACATGATGGCGTCCCGCCTCAACAAAAAGCTATAAAAGATATTGCGCCAGGTCAAAGGACCCTCAGGCGATAGCTGTGGACGCTCTGGTAACACCGTGGGTGTACCAGTCGGTTTATGTGTTCCTCCCTCTGCCTCTCATACAAAAGGTACTGAGAATAATAGGAAGGCGAGGAGTAAGAACGATACTCGTGGTTCCGGATTGGCCAAGAAGAGCTTGGTACCCAGAACTTCAAGAAATTATATCAGAGGACCCATGGCCTCTGCCGCTCAGACAGGACCTGCGGCAGCAGGGGCCCTGTCTGTTCCAAGACTTACCGCGGCTACGTTTTGACGGCATGGCGGTTGAACGCCGGATCCTAAAGGAAAAGGGCATTCCGGAGGAAGTCATTCCTACGCTGATTCAAGCCAGGAAAGATGTAACTGCAAAACATTATCACCGCAGATGGCGAAAATATGTTGCTTGGTGTGAGGCCAAAAAGGCCCCAACAGAGGAATTTCAACTAGGTCGATTTCTGCATTTCCTACAAGCAGGAGTGTCTATGGGCCTAAAATTAGGCTCCATTAAGGTACAGATCTCGGCTCTGTCGATTTTCTTCCAAAAAGAACTAGCTTCAGTACCTGAAGTTCAGACATTGTAAAAGGAGTGCGGCATATTCAGCCCCCGGTTGTGCCTCCAGTGGCACCTTGGGTTCTCAACGTGGTGTTGAGTTTCTTAAAATCACATTGGTGTGAGCCACTAAAAACCGTGGATCTAAAATATCTCACGCGGAAAGTGGTCATGTTATTGGCCTTGGCTTCGGCCAGGCGTGTATCAGAATTGGCGGCTTTGTCATATAAAAGTCCTTATCTGATTTTCCATATGGATAGGGCAGAATTGAGGACTCGTCCCCAGTTTCACCCTAAGGTGATATCAGCTTTTCACTTGAACCAACTATTGTAGTGCCTGCGGCTACTAGCGACTTGGAGGATTCCAAGTTACTGGACGTAGTCAGGGCCTTGAAAATTTATGTTTCCAGGACGGCTAGAGTCAGGAGAACTGACTCGCTGTTTATCCTGTATGCACCCAGCAAACTGGGTGCTCCTGCTTCTAAGCAGACTATTGCTCGCTGGATTTGTAGCACAATTCAGCTGGCGCATTCTGCGGCTGGACTACCGCAGCCAAAATCTGTAAAAGCCCATTCCACAAGGAAGGTGGGCTCATCTTGGGCAGCTGCCCGAGGGGTCTCGGCTTTCCAACTTTGCTGAGCTGCAACTTGGTCAGGGGCAAACACGTTTGCTAAATTCTACAAAATTGATACCCTGGCTGAGGAGGACCTGGAGTTCTCTCATTCGGTGCTGCAGAGTCATCCGCACTCTCCCGCCCGTTTGGGAGCTTTGGTATAATCCCCATGGTCCTTACGGAGTTCCCAGCATCCACTAGGACGTCAGAGAAAATAAGATTTTACTCACCGGTAAATCTATTTCTCGTAGTCCGTAGTGGATGCTGGGCGCCCATCCCAAGTGCGTATTGTCTGCAATACTTGTATATAGTTATTGCCTAACTAAAGGGTTATTGTTGAGCCATCTGTTGAGAGGCTCAGTTATATTCATACTGTTAACTGGGTATAATATCACGAGTTATACGGTGTGATTGGTGTGGCTGGTATGAGTCTTACCCGGGATTCAAAATCCTTCCTTATTATGTCAGCTCGTCCGGGCACAGTGTCCTAACTGAGGCTTGGAGGAGGGTCATAGTGGGAGGAGCCAGTGCACACCAGGTGACCTAAAGCTTTCTTTAGTTGTGCCCAGTCTCCTGCGGAGCCGCTATTCCCCATGGTCCTTACGGAGTTCCCAGCATCCACTACGGACTACGAGAAATAGATTTACCGGTGAGTAAAATCTTATTTTTTCCTGTGTACACATGGATTTGGAAAAGAAAAACTTACGTCATATATAATATATAATGTCCAAGCCCTTCTTTGCTGAAATCTTCAAAACTTTAGGTTCCTTCCCTGTTAACCGGACACCCTGGTGATGACTCTACGTTACCATTTATCCTTGGAGTCTGGAGCATAGTCATACTGTAGCATTGTGTTGGATACAGCAGGCTGCAGCTTGTCCAATCAGGAGACACTACTATATATGATTTGGTACTATGGCCCAGATTTATCAAGACTTGGAGAGTGATAAATAGCACGATGATAAAAGTAACAGCCAATCAGCTCCTAACTGTCATTTCTGCAGCGGGGTACACTGGTATTCCACTGGGAATAACCGGGGTGTAGAGTTGGATCTAGATCCGAGGCACCAACAGGCTAAAGCTTTGACTGTTCCCAGGATGCACTGCACTGCCTCCTCTATATCCCCGCCTCCTCTATATCCCCGCCTCCGGTCACTAGAGCTCAGTTTGTAAGTTGGTGCATGCAGTGTAGGCAGCTAACAGGGAGGGCTGCGCTAGGCAGCCCTGAAAAGAGCTTTTCTGACAAGAAAGAAGACTTCAAGGGCCGCAGCATAGGCACTGACATATCGTGCTGCACTCCCTCACCTCCCCCAGCGGCGCTGCATATTCTCCTGTGCCCTGGTTGCCGGGTACTTACAGCGGAGGCGCTCCAGTCTCATCAGGCACACATACCGCCGCTGCTCTCCTGGATCGCGTGGCCACACGATAGGGAGGAGGTAAGAGGGTTCCCCAGGCAGGACCCGCAGATATCGCGATCCGGTCGCCGGAGACGGACCGCGCCGCTGGCGTGAACACTGTGGCCATGCAGGGATCCTACTATATCCACCAGGGCAAGGAGCACAGGGCGGATTTACTAAAATGCGCTTAGTGCTCCATAGTACCCGATGGGGAAGTCCAGCAGAGGGTATAAGGCTCTTACCTGTAGCCCCTCCCCCAGCCCCAGGCGCCATCTACAGCAGATGATCCGGCCCTTGAGCTGCATCTCTCTCCCTCACTCCCTGTCATCGTTTGGGCGCCATTACACAGAGCTGCGCTGATTCTGGGACTGCTGGGCAATGTCTCCTCTGTAAAGCCGCCTGCATCATCAGCTCTGTGCATTTACACGACACTTAACTAACACTGTCTGAACGACATGTAGAATACTTAAGAACAAGTGCATAACTACAGGAATATTTAGTACAAGTACCCTGTGATATACATCCAGTATTTACTGTGCATTGTTATATCTGTATATATACTTAGCTTTACTTAGTATTGCTAGTCCAGTGCAGTTTTATTGTTTGTAATAATTTCTGCATTGTACATGTGATACTGTTTGGTATTTTTCTCTGTGTATTTCTCTGACGTCCTAGTGGATGCTGGGAACTCCGTAAGGACCATGGGGAATAGCGGCTCCGCAGGAGACTGGGCACAATTAAAGAAAGCTTTAGGACTACTGGTGTGCACTGGCTCCTCCCTCTATGACTCTCCTCCAGACCTCAGTTAGAATCTTGTGCCCGGCTGAGCTGGATGCACACTAGGGGCTCTCCTAAACTCCTAGAAAAGAAAGAATATTTTAGGTTTTTTATTTTCAGTGAGATCTGCTGGCAACAGACTCACTGCTACGAGGGATTAAGGGGAGAAGAAGCGAACCTTCCTGCTTGCAGCTAGCTTGGGCTTCTTAGGCTACTGGACACCTTTAGCTCCAGAGGGATCGTACACAGGGCCCGACCTCGATCGTCCGGTCCCGGAGCCGCGCCGCCGTCCCCCTTACAGAGCCAGAAGCATGAAGATGGTCCTGAAAATCGGCGGCAGAAGACTTCGGTCTTCAACAAGGTAGCGCACAGCACTGCAGCTGTGCGCCATTGCTCCTCATGCACACCTCACACTCCGGTCACTGATGGGTGCAGGGCGCTGGGGGGCGCCCTGAGGGCAATATAAGACACCTTGGCTGGCAATTCATCACAATATATAGTCCCAGAGGCTATATATGTGAAAAATACCCCTGCCAGTATCCATAAAAAAGCTGGAGAAAGTCCGCCGAAAAAGGGGCGGGGCTATCTCCCTCAGCACACTGGCGCCATTTTCTCTTCACAGTGCAGCTGGAAGACAGCTCCCCAGGCTCTCCCCTGTAGTTTTCAAGCTCAAAGGGTTAAAAAGAAAGGGGGGGCATTAAATTTAGGGGCAAATCTGTGTATTATAGCAGCTATAAGGGAAAAATCACTGTGGGTAGTGTGAATCCCTGCATTATATAGCGCTCTGGTGTGTGCTGGCATACTCTCTCTCTGTCTCCCCAAAGGACTTTGTGGGGTCCTCTCCTCAGTCAGAGCATTCCCTGTGTGTGTGCGGTGTGTCAGTACGGCTGTGTCGACATGGTTGATGAGGAGGCTTATGTGGAGGCGGAGCAGATGCCGATAAATGTGATGTCGCCCCCTGTGGGGCCGACACCAGAGTGGATGGATAGGTGGAAGGTATTAACCGACAGTGTCAACTCCTTACATAAAAGGCTGGATGACGTAACAGCTGTGGGACAGCCGGCTTCTCAGCCCACGCCTGCCCAGGCGTCTCAAAGGCCATCAGGGGCTCAAAAACGCCCGCTACCTCAGATGGCAGACACAGATGTCGACATGGAGTCTGACTCGAATGTCGACGAGGTTGAGACATATACACAATCCACTAGGAACATCCGTTGCATGATCTCGGCAATGAAAAATGTGTTACACATTTCTGACATTAACCCAGGTACCACAAAAAAGGGGTTTTATGTTTGGGGAGAAAAAGCAGACAGTGTTTTGTTCCCCCATCAGATGAGTGAATGAAGTATGTGAAGATGCGTGGGTTCCCCCGATAAGAAACTGGTAATTTCTAAAAAGTTACTGAGGGCGTACCCTTTCCCGCCAGAGGACAGGTCACGTTGGGAGATATCCCCTAGGGTGGATAAGGCGCTCACACGTTTGTCAAAAAAGGTGGCACTGCCGTCTTAGAATACGGCCACTTTGAAGGAGCCTGCTGATAAAAAGCAGGAGGCTATCCTGAAGTCTGTATATACACACTCAGGTACTATACTGAGACCTGCAATTGCCTCAGCATGGATAGTGCTGCTGCAGCGTGGTCTATTACCCTGTCAGGACAGGGATACTATTTGCTAACCATAGAGCATATTAAAGATGTTGTCTTATATATGAGGGATGCACAGAGGGATAATTGCCGGCTGGCATCCAGAATTAATGCAATGTCCTTTCTGCCAGGAGGGTATTAGGGACCCGGCAGTGGACAGGCGATGCTGACTTTAGAAGGCACATGAAGATTCTGCCTTATAAGGGTGAGGAATTGTTTGGGGATGGTCTCTGGGACCTCGTATCCACAGCAACAGCTGGGAAGGAAAAAATTTACCTCAAGTTTCCTCACAGCCTAAGAAAGCACCGTATTATCAGGTACAGTCCTTTCGGCTTCAGAAAAGCAAGCGGGTTAAAGGCGCTTCCTTTCTGCACAGAGACAAGGGAAGAGGGAAAAAGCTGCACCAGACAGCCAGTTCCCAGGATCAAAAATCTTCCCCCGCTTCCTCTGAGTCCACCGCATGACTCTGGGGCTCCACAGTTGGAGCCAGGTGTGGTGGGGGCGCGTCTCGGGAACTTCAGCGACCAGTGGGCTCGCTCACAGGTGGATCCCTGGGTTCTGCAAGTAGTATCACAGGGATACAAGCTGGAGTTTCGGGGCGACTCCCCCTCGCCGTTACCTCAAATCAGCCTTGCCTGCTGTCCTCGAGGAGAGGTAGTACTGGCGGCAATTCACAAGCTGTACTTCCAGCAGGTGATAATCACGGTACCCCTCCTTCAACAAGGCCGGGGTTACTATTCCACAATGTTGTGGTACCGAAACCAGACGATTCGGTGAGACCCATTCTAAAATTGAAATCCTTGAACACTTATATACGAAGGTTCAAGTTCAAAATGGAATCGCTCAGGGCGGTTATTGCAAGCCTGGACGAAGGGGATTACATGGTATCACTGGACATCAAGGATGCTTACCTGCATGTCCCCATTTACCCTCCTCACCAGTAGTACCTCAAAATTGTGGTACAGGACTGTCATTACCAATTCCAGACGTTGCCGTTTGTCTGTCCCCGGCAACGAGGGTATTTACCAAGGTAATGGCCGAAATTATGATACTCCTTCGAAAAAAGGGAGTTATAATTATCCCGTACTTGGACGATCTCCTTATAAAGGCGAGGTCCAGGGAGCAGTTGTTCGTCGGAGTAGCACTATCTCGGGAAGTGCTACAACAGCACGGCTGGATTCTGAATAGTCCAAAGTCGCAGCTGGTTCCTACGACGCGTCTACTGTTCCTGGGTATGGTTCTGGACACAGAACAGGAAAAAGGGTTTCTCCCGGAGGAGAAGGCCGAGGAGTTGTCATCTCTAGTCAGAGACCTCCTAATACAAATACAGGTGTCGGTGCATCAATGCACGCGAGTCCTGGGAAAGATGGTAGCTTCTTACGAAGAAATTCCATTCGGTAGGTTCCATGCAAGGATCTTCCAGTGGGATCTGTTGGACAAGTGGTCCGGGTCGCATCTTCAGATGCATCGGCTGATAACCCTGTCTCCAAGGGCCAGGGTGTCGCTGTTGTGGTGGCTGCAGAGTGCTCATCTTCTAGAGGGCCGCAGATTCAGCATACAGGACTGGGTCCTGGTGACCACAGATGCCAGCCTTCGAGGCTAGTGGGCAGTCACACAGGGAAGAAACTTCCAAGGACTATGGTCAAGTCAGGAGACTTCCCTACACATAAATATTCTGGGACTAAGGGCCATTCACAATGCCCTAAGTCAGGCTAGACCCTGCTTCAACACCAGCCGGTGCTGATCCAGTCAGACAACATCACGGCGGTCGCCCATGTAAACCAGCAGGGCGGCACAAGAAGCAGGATGGTGATGGCAGACCCCACAAGGATTTTCCAATGGGCGGAAAATCATGTGTTAGCACTGTCAGCAGTGTTCATTCCCGGAGTGGACAACTGGGAAGCAGACTTTCTCAGCAGGCACGACCTCCACCCGGGAGAGTGGGGACTTCATCCAGAAGTCTTCAAAATGATTGTACACCATTGGGAAAGGCCACAGGTGGACATGATGGCGTCCCGCCTCAACAAAAAGCTAAAAAGATATTGCGCCAGGTCAAGGGACCCTCAGGCGATAGCTGTGGACGCTCTGTGAGCACCGTGGGTGTACCAGTCGGTGTATGTGTTCCTTCCTTTGCCTCTCATACCCAAGGTATTGAGAATACTAAGAAGGAGAGGAGTAAGAACTATACTCGTGGTTCCGGATTGGCCAAGAAGAGCTTGGTACCCAGAACTTCAAGAAATGATCTCAGAGGACCCATGGCCTCTGCCGCTCAGACAGGACCTGCTGCAGCAGGGGCCCTGCCTGTTCCAAGACTTACCACGGCTGTGTTTGACGGCATGGCGGTTGAACACCGGATCCTAAAGGAAAAAGGCATTCTGGAGGAAGTCATTCCTACGCTGATTAAGGCTAGGAAAGATGTGATCGCAAAATATTATCACCGCATATGGCAAAAATATGTTGCTTGGTGTGAGGCCAGGAAGGCCCCAACGGAGGAATTTCAACTGGGTCGATTTCTGCACTTCCTACAGTCAGGAGTAACTACGGGCCTAAAATTGGGTTACGTTAAGGTCCAGATTTCGGCTCTGTACATTTTCTTCCAAAAAAGAACTGGCTTCACTGCCTGAAGTTCAGACTTTTGTTAAGGGAGTGCTGCATATTCAGCCCCCGTTTGTGCCTCTAGTGGCACCGTGGGATCTCAACGTGGTGTTGGATTTCCTGAAGTCGCATTGGGTTGAGCCACTTAAATCCGTAGAGCTAAAATACCTCACGTGGAAAGTGGTCATGCTGTTGGCATTGGCGTCGGCCAGGCGTGTATCAGAATTGGCGGTTTTGTCATGCAAAAGCCCTTATCTGATTTTCATATGGATAGGGCGGAATTGAGGACTCGTTCCCAATTCCTTCCTAAGGTGGTATCAGCTTTTCATGTGAACCAACCTATTGTGGTGCCTGCGGCTACGTGGGACTTGGAGGACTCCAAGTTACTGGACGTAGTCAGGGCCCTGAAAATATATGTTTCCAGGACGGCTGGAGTCAGGAAAACTGACTCGCTATTTATCCTGTATGCACCCAACAAGCTGGGTGCTCCTGCTTCTAAGCAGACTATTGCTCGCTGGATCTGTAGCACGATTCAACTTGCACATTCTGCGGCTGGACTGCCGCACCCTAAATCTGTAAAAGCCCATTCCACGAGGAAAGTGGGCTCTTCTTGGGCGGCTGCCCGAGGGGTCTCGGCTTTACAGCTTTGCCGAGCAGCTACTTGGTCGGGTTCAAACATTTTTGCAAAAGTCTACAAGTTTGATACCCTGGCTGAGGAGGACCTTGAGTTTGCTCATTCGGTGCTGCAGAGTCATCCGCACTCTCCCGCCCGTTTGGGAGCTTTGGTATAATCCCCATGGTCCTTACGGAGTTCCCAGCATCCACTAGGACGTCAGAGAAAATAAGATTTTACTCACCGGTAAATCTATTTCTCATAGTCCGTAGTGGATGCTGGGCGCCCGTCCCAAGTGCGGATTGTCTGCAATACTTGTATATAGTTATTGCCTAACTAAAGGGTTATTGTTATGAGCCATCTGTTAGTGAGGCTCAGATATATTTCATACTGTTAACTGGGTATAATATCACGAGTTATACGGTGTGATTGGTGTGGCTGGTATGAGTCTTACCCGGGATTCCAAATCCTTTCCTTATTGTGTCAGCTCTTCCGGGCACAGTATCCTAACTGAGGTCTGGAGGAGGGTCATAGAGGGAGGAGCCAGTGCACACTAGGTAGTCCTAAAGCTTTCTTTAGTTGTGCCCAGTCTCCTGCGGAGCCGCTATTCCCCATGGTCCTTACGGAGTTCCCAGCATCCACTACGGACTACGAGAAATAGATTTACCGGTGAGTAAAATCTTATTTTTAGTCACTTTATACGACTTAAATCCTCTGTCTGTGATCTGCATTTGCAGTCACACTCCACAGGGGTTAATTGTCAGGTACTGTTATGCCCTAGGGCTACATTCTCCAATAATGTCTGTCTCATAGGGCGGCAGATCCGTGGCTGATACTGCGTCATGCAGTGCCGACGCCGCAGATTTATCTGAGGAAAATATTCCAGCTGAGGGTCCAGGTAACGGGGGTTCTGTACCCCTTGGTCAGCCGGCAGCACCGGGGGCACACCAAGACCCACCTTGGGCTGCTTTGTCTAATTTACTGACTATGCTAGTAACAAGACTTGCGCCTCCTGGGCCTGTACAATCACATTGTCCCTGTTGTAAATCCACCATGAATGGATTCTGTCGACTCAGTTACAGCAGTTAAATCAGTCCTTGATTAAACAATAGCCTGACCCTCGCCTCACTAGGACCAACGGGTCATCTTAGCGGGCCAATTCTTCCTCACAATCCACGCATGTTTCGGATACTTCATCCGATGAAGATGGCGTATATACTGACCCATCAGACACTGATGCAGATGCTTCTGATGGGGGAATCTACAGCACAGGTGGATGTTCCTGACCTATTGGAGTCTATCAAACTGATTCTTCAGATTGATGATGAACCTGAACTTCCAGATACTTCTAAGAAACCTGGTAAGTTCAAACGTCAGAAGGTCACTAAATTAGTTTTGCCCCATTCTGACCATTTGGTTGACATACGTCAGGAATCCTGAGAGTCTCCAGGAAAGAAATTCTCCCTGTCTAAAAAGATGCTAGCGCGTTATCCCCTCGCTGCAGAGTTAAGTAAAAATTGGGAAACACCGCCGCCGGTGGACTCGCATGTTGCACGTCTGGTGGTGTCTTCTACTCTGTCACTACCGTCACCTCTCTGAAGGAACCGACGGATAAGCGTGTGGAGGGTTGCTTGAAGTCTACAGTCTTGCAGGTGCTATGCATAGACCTAGTATAGCGACTTCTTGGGCTGCAAAAGGTATTGAAGCCTGGGTTCAAGAAGTTGAAGCGGAGCTACCTCCGAATTTTTAAGATAATGCCAGACAGTGTCTTTCATATGTATTACCACAGCCTCTCATTACATTCAGGAGGCGGCCTCTGATGGCGGTGTGCTGGCGGCCAAAGCGTCTACTATGTCCATTCTGGCTCGCCGGATTCTGTGGTTGCGGTCCTGGTCTGTGGATCTGGACTCTAAAAAGACCTTGAAGGTGATCCCTTTTAAGGGAAACATCCTTTTTGGGGAAGATCTGAATAAGATTGTTGCTGACTTAGCGTCTGCTAAAACTGCATGTCTGCCGAGTACTAATCCTTCAGCTCCGAAGGCTAAGAGTACCACCTTTTCGACCTCCAAGTAAAGCAAAGGGTCAGGAGTACCCGAAACAGGCTTGCACTTCCAAAACCTCTAAGTCCAAACCTAAACGTTCCTGGGCTGCCCGTCAGCCTGCTTCCAAAGCAGACAAGCCTACTGCATGACGGGGCAGGCCTCCCCCTGAGGGACCCCAGGGTGGGAGGCAGACTTCTACGGTTTGCCCAGGTATGGTTACGGACCACTTCGGACGCCTGGGTGAGGGAAGTCGTCGCTCACGGATACGCCATCTCTTTCGCCAGTTTTGCTAGACAAATATCCCTTCGGATCCGTTGAAAGCAAAAACTCTACATTTGGTGGTACAATCCCTTCTGGGCACAGGAGTGATAGTGCCGGTGGCTCTGGCTCAGAGAGGCAGGGGGTACTAATCAACGCTTTTCCTAGTTCCGAATGGATCCTCCCGGCCCATTCTCAACCTCAAGTCTTTTTGAACAAATTTGTGAAGGTATCCAAATTCCATATGGAAACTCTTCGCTCTATTGTTCTGGCCTTGGAGCCCAAGGACTATATGGTATCCCTGGACATGCAGGATGCTTACCTATATATACCTATTGCCATGTCACATCAGCAATATCTGCGGTTTGCTATTGGCAACCTACATTATCAATTCCAGGCCTTGCCTTTTGGACTGACCACAGCTCCGCAAATCTTCACCAAGGTCATTGCGGTCATGACGGCCCTTCTCTGCCGTCAGGGTATCAGGATCCTGCCGTATCTGGAAGATTTGTTGATCCTGGCGAACTCCCCAGAGGTTCTCCTCTGTCATTTGGAACTGACGGTCTAATTCCTGCAAGCCCACGGGTGGCTCATCAACTGGAAGAAATCCTCGCTTGTCCCTGCACAGAGCATGGTGCACCTGGGGGCATTACTGGACACACACAACCAATGGTTGTTTTTGTCTCCGGAGAAGGTCCTGAAACTTCAGGACAGGATAAGATGCTTCCTCTCTCGCCCAAGTGTGTCGATACACTCTGCGATGCAAGTACTAGGCCTCTTGGTGTCGGCTTTCAACATGGTAGAGTACGCTCAATTTCATTCTCGCCCTCTGCAGCAGTTAATCCTTTCAAAGTGTGACGGCCTGCCTCACCGGATCAGGTCTCACAGGATTTCCTTGACTCCGGAAGTTCGTCTGTCTCTGAGCTGGTGGCTCCAGGACCAACAATTGATCAGGGGACGTCCCTTCTGGATCTCCAACTGGGTCCTCCTAACGACAGATGCCAGTCTGCGGGGTTGGGGAGCGGTGTTGGAGCAACACTCTCTTCAGGGTCGGTGGACCAGGGAGGAATCTCTCCTTCTGATAAACATTTTGGAGCTGCGGGCAGTGTTCAATGCTCTGAAACTGGCCCTGCCTCTGGTACAGAACAGGCCTGTTCAAGTACAGTCGGACAAACCACCACGGTGGTGTACATAAATCATCAAGGTGGCACTCGAAGCCGCATGGTAATGATGGAAGTGTCAAAGATTCTTCTATGGGTGTAATGCCATCTGCCAGCCATATCGGCAGTGTTCATTCCGGGGGTCCTCAACTGGGAAGCGGACTTCCTCAGTCGTCCTGACGTACACGACGGAGAGTGGAGCCTTCATCCGGAAGTCTTTCAACTCCTAGTAGACAAGTGGGGCCTACCAGATGTAGACCTGATGGCGTCTCGACACAATCACAAGGTTCCGGTCTTCAGAGCAAGGACATGGGATCTTCAAGCAGCGTTCGTGGACGCACTGGCAATTCCATGGAACTTTCGGCTGCCGTATTTGTTCACTCCGGTGTCACTTCTACCCATGGTAATAAGGAAGTTCAAGCAAGAAGGAGGAATACTACTTCTGATCGCTCCAGCGTGCTGATCGCTCCAGCGTGGCCCAGATGGCATTGGTTCTCAGACCTGCAGGGTCTCTCGGTAGAGTGCCCTCTTCTACTTTCGCAATGCCCAGACCTCCTCGTTCAGGGCCCTTGCGTCTACCAGGATCTGGCCTGACTGGCTTTGATGGCGTGGCTCTTGAAGCTTCAGTTCTGAGGGCCAAAGGATTTTCTGAAGCAGTTATTCAAACTATGTTGAAAGCCCGAAAAACGGCTTCGGCTTGGATTTATTATAGGGTCTGGAATTCTTACTTCACCTGGTGTGCGAATAAGAATTATGATGCATACAGGTTCAGTACTATCAAGCTTTTGGATTTTCTGCAACAGGACCTGGACTTAGGCCTTCGTCTGGCCTCCCTCAAGGTTCATATTTCAGCCTTGTCTGTATGGTTTCAGAGAAAAATTGCGTCTCTGCCTGACGTTCATACTTTCAGTCAGTGTGTTTTATGGATTCAACCTCCCTATGTCCCTCCTGTGGCTCCTTGGGATTTGTCAGTTGTTCTGGATGCCCTACGAGATTCTCAGTTTGAACCTCTTGAGTCTGTGGAACTTAAGTGGCTTACACCTAAGGTCTTGTTTTTGCTGGCTATTGCCTCTGCTAGAAGGGTTTCAGATTTGGGTGCCTTATCCTATCTGATTTTTCACTGTGACCGTGCGGTTCTTAGAACTCGCTCTGGTTATCTGCCTAAGGTGGTGTCGTCTTTCCACCTTAACCAAGAGATTGGTTCCGGCCTTTATCTCGTCTGGTTTGTCTTCCAAAGAACGGTCTTTGGATGTGGTACGGGCTCTCTGTGTATATGTGAAGAGAACCGCCTCTCTTAGGAGATCTGATTCTTTTCCCAAACGTGACTGGCCTGTGAATAAGCAGACCGTGGCCAGATGAATTAGAATGGCGATTGCACAAGCTTATGTACAGGATGGACTTCCAGCTCCTGCTACTATCAAGGCCTATTCTACTCTGTCTGTTGGACCTTCTTGGGCGGCCTGCCGTAGCGCGTCCCTAGAATAATTGTTCTATGCCTTTGATACTTCCACCTCCCAGGATGCTTCCTTTGGACGCCAGGTTCTTGTGCCCGCTACAGTGCGTCCCCTCCCATGAGGAACTGCTTTAGGACATCCCCGATGTTATTCCCTGTGGAATATCAGTGTACCCCGCTGCAGCAAAGGAGATTTATGGTAAGACTTACCATTGTTAAATCTCTTTCTGCGAGGTACACTGGGTTCCACAAGGCGCCCACCCTGACGCACTTAGCTTCTTTGGATTTGTATGGCATTAGCCGCTGGTACCTTCTCCTGTTGTGAGAATGTGGTTATATGTGGCTACTACTGTCGTCTCTTTTACCTGCTACTGCATTGGACTGGTTAACAAAACTGAGCTCCAGTCCCTGGAGGCGGGGATATAGAGGAGGCGGTGCAGTGCATCGTGGGAACAGTCAAAGCTTTAGCCTGTTGGTGCCTTGGATCTAGATCCAACTCTACACCCCAATGTTATTCTCTGTGGAATCCAGTGTACCTCGCAGAAAGAGATTTCCTTTTTTCAAAACCAGCTTGTAACATGACAGGTAGCAGCTGATTGGCTGGTATTTTATCACCGTGCAATTTATCACTCTCCAAGGCTTGATAAATCTGGGCCTCTGTTTCTTGCAGAATTTTGATTTATTGATTAGACTGTAAGGTCTCAAACTTGGTCCTCAGGACCCCAAACAGTGCAGGTTTTCAAAGTCTCTATACAGAATCGCAAGTGAAATAATGAGCTCCACCTGTGGATCTTTTAAAATGTCTTTGAGTAATGAGTACACCTGTGCACCTGCTGGGTGAACTGGATCACGGGAACTGTTTGGTGGACTGAGGCGCAGATGTATTAAGCCTGGAGAAATGATAAAGCAGTGTTAAGGGCAAGGTGATAACGCAACAGCCAATCAGTGCCAATATGTAAATGTAGTTAGGAGCTGATTGGTTGGTGTGTTATCACCTTGTACTTATCACTGCTTTATCCCTTCTCCAGACTTAATACATCTGCCGCACAGTTTGAGAACCATCGGATTAGAGCACCCTGCTGTCTCAGAATTACTGTGCAGCCAGTGGTTTCTTGCTTGCTGTCAGATCTTTGGTTTAGATCCTCATGGCTTTCCAAATAACTCATTTTGTTACACTGGTACATAGTAACTATATAACCTATCCCAGGTCATCAGCGTCACTTAATTGATCAGAAAGGTAAGAGTGACATTATAAAAATGTATATACAGATGTATTTTATTTTTCTCAAATTGTTAATACTTTGATAATAAACTAGAATGCTGTAGCACTTTATAAGTGGATGCAGGTGCCAATGACAATATTGCAATAAAATAAGGGTTTTTATGCTGTTGTATAAGGTGTTACAGGCTCGCCATTTCTGCCGTTGTGGATCCATAAACCGAAATCTGTAAGTTGGCGTGAGTGCAGGAACTAATTAGAAAGAACTGAAGAAAACCTTTAATCACAGGAGCCGTACAGAAAACCAGCAGCCCACTTTTGTTCCTATCAATATTTTGCCCTTCGCTGTGGAAGGTTTTCTCTACAGTAAAGCCTCTAAAAACAAATTGGAAACAAATTTATTCAGTCATAAAATATAACAAATTAGAATAGGTTTTATTAAAAAAAAAATTCCATTTGGTCTGTATCTGAACCAAGCTTTAACATTTGAAACCCCCCCCCCCCCCTCTCTGCCAAGTTTGATACGGGGCACTTAAAAAAAAAAAAACACATTGGAAAGGTTTGGCTTTGCTTGCTTGTTAAAGGCACATGCCTGTCTGTGGTCAGATCCAAATTCCACAAAGTGCCACCCTTACCTCTAATCTCCTTTTAATAAATACTGTGTGAAAATGGTTCTTGCTCGCTGTTGTGTGGGAACCGCCCTTCCTGTACAGTGAAGTGGACACAATCCCTTTTCAAGGTTGAGGTCAGTTGACCTGACACATGACCTGTCCTGTTGGATGCTGCCCAGATTGGTTCCGCCTGGTACCCGCTCTGTGCCCCGAGATGGTATTTATCTCCTCTCTGTTTAACGTGCTTGGTACCATTTACCATTTGCTTTTCTGTATTTTTTATTTTTTTTCATGTTTGTTTTTTTTTTACAATGCATAATACTATTTCTTTAGTATGGCTTTCTTCTGTGTGGTGTTTTTTTTTTCCTTTTATTACCCTATTGGATCAGTGGTTTTAAAAGGCACTTCAGTCGAGTCAGATTGTGAAATGAGTTCAGTTTATTATACGTGCTGCCTGATGCTTCCAGCTTAGATCTGCAGGTGTGCGTGGCCATATATATATAATTTATAAAATGAAAGAAAATACACTTTTCTGTCTAAACGTAAATAAAAGGGGCTTAACATCCATTCGGTGAACTGAGGTATACACAATGCACTCGAAAGAACCAATAACAGCTGTTTGTAAACTCCCCCCCTACACATTTAATAATGCATCTGAAAAGCTAAATGCAACAAGTTCATCTTCGTTGCAATTCAGCAACATAAAAAAAAGTTTGGAATACTTGCAACACTTATGGTAGCTATAATCATTCTTACACCTCCAAGGCTACTTATGTAGTTTTGGGTTTTTTTGTTTTGTTTTAAGCATGTCCCGCTTTCTTAAAGTTTTTAGCAAATTTGATATTTGCTATAATCAGTCTCTACTCAGCACCTTAAAGTATGGGGTAGTGGTTGTGTAAATTTTGGGGGTACTCAATCAGCCGTAGAGATGGTTGCGTTGTAACCCCATTTACAAATCACCACCCAAATCTTACTTACAATTTGCTCTTTACACAGCCTTAAAGGTAGCTGAATGTGTTACTACTAGGTTCTGCCTTAATTAGCCCCCTCCTGATGAGTGCCGAATCCCACACTCCATGTCTAGAAACATACATACGTTCTAATATACATACACATAGATAAATAATTGTAATACCAAGGAACAGGGGCATTGACGATGACCTTTGCACCGGTACTCAGACTGATGTGATAGATCGCTAGAGTAATCCACTGTGGGGCTGAAATGAAGCTGTAGTAATGGAATGTGGAGGTGCATCCGTGTGTCAGACCGATGTATGAATGTGTACAAAAAAAAAAAGTGCTCTCTCTTTCTGGCACTCAAACATACCCATTGATGAAACGTTACCCTTATTGGCACCTTATATTACAAGGTAGGTTTCAGCACCCCAAAAAGAGACCGTACTTGATTCACCGGTGTCTTCCTTTTTTTTTTTTGCCGTGGGTTAACCTGTAATGCAGTCTAGGGATTCTCCAGTTTGTATTGAGCGTACGGACACAGACAGTGGGTGAGTCCTTGCATATTTGGGCACAAGGGAATGACTTTTTCTAGCAGCACTTACATGAAGGCGCAGGCAGGCGACCGCCAATATACGCAGCTGCGGGAGCTTCTGCTGCTACCTTTGAATCAGGCCCTTGGTGCACGGATGCAATCATTAGACCGTCTTGCCCAAGCGCACAGGACCAGGGGCCGTTATTAAGAGTAACACACTTTCACACTGGACGTCCGATGCATAACAAACTCAAAAGTTATGTTGTCTGGTCTTCTTTCCGTAATGTATCATTGTACATATCCAGAACTACATCAGAAATGTCCTTTCCGCCACCCTGCCTGAATCTGGTCACCCTCTTACATATGTTTTAATTGGTACCCAAAGATCATTGTTGCGTGTGTCCAGTGACCACGGAAATATTCCATAAGGCTACAGAGACTCTCACACTTGCCATCTGCTTCCATGGATACAATAGACTTGGTCATGGCCTGATTGTCCCAAATGGCTGAAAGATGCGGTTTCTGTTTTCACCAACTCCGTATTTCAGGTCAACATACCTCCCAACATGACCCTCTCCAGGAGGGACTCAATGCTCTGCTTCTGGACTTTTCTCTTACTCTGTGATTGCCGGCACCTTTGTTGAATGGGTGGTTTTCAGTGTGCCGGCTGTTGGGATCCTGGCGCACAGTATACCATCGCCGGAATCCCAACACCTGGCATACTTACACCTTTTCTCCATCTTGGGGGTCCACGACCCCCCTGGAGGGAGAAGGGAGAATAGATAGCATGGCGCGCCACCGTGCCCGCAGAGTGGCGAGCGCAGCTAGCCCGCAAGGAGCTCATTTGTGCTCGCTGAGCTGTCGGTATGCCGGCGGTTGGGATTCCGGCGCCGGTAGGCTGTCCGCCGGCATACAATACTACACCCGTGTTGAACAGGTTAATGGATAAGAAAGGTGTTTCAGCACAGGTGATGGCAATCATACATTAAGGGATATCTCCTATATAATAGCCCAGATCTGTGATCTTGTGATTCATTTGCTAACGCTGGGCGGAGTCACAACAGTGGGCGGAGTTAGTCAAATGAGTCACAGATCTGAGCAAATCTATAGGACACTAGGAGCAGCTGCAGATAGAATGGACATGGCACAGGCAGGGTGCATACCTCCCAGCTCGCTCGCTCTCTCTCTCTCTCTCTCTCTCTCTCTCTCTCTCTCTCTCTCTCTCTCTCTCTCTCTCTCTCTCTCTCTCTCACACACACACACACACACACACACACACACACACACACACACACACACACACACACACACACACCGAAAAGGGGGCGTGGCTTCGCGGGAGGGCCCCGTTTTCGTCAGTGAGGGGGCATGCCCAGCGCTCTGTGAGCTGCTGGCATGCCCCCAGGGGCTGATTATGAGTCCGGGGGGCACAGGGCACTTGAGACAGGGGAGCCCTATCTCATTGCTGTGCCTGCTGTGGGTTGGGGGCGTGGCCTAATCGCGGCCCGCGAGGCCACGCCCCATTATGCAAATTCCGGGATTTTTTATTTTTATTTTTTTTTATGGTATTTTGGCCCCTCAGCTAGAGGTAAATCCAGAGGAGGTGGTCGCTCCCCCCTACACACCCGCACAGGCAGAAGAAAGCAGGGAGACTGCTGCCTCCCTGTAACACCACAGACCTGCCAACACGCAGCAGCGTGTGCTGACTGTAGCACAATGCTGCCGCTGTTGCTGGCAGGACGGGGGAGCTTCAGAGCTGGGACAGAGCTACCCCAGCCAGGGGGCCCCCTAAAACTGTGGGGCCAACGGTACGTACCGCCTGCCCCCCCCCCCCCCTTAATCCGGCTCTGCTGCTGGAACCCCCCCTTAATCCGTACCCCCTGATGCCCCCTCTCCCTCTGTCTCCACTATTCACCGCTGCTCTGCTAAGCAGAACAGCGAGTACAGGAGCTTTCCAACTGCTCCCCCCCCCCCCCCACCGCAGGACACTGCGACCCGCGGATGGGACAGTGGGACAGACCCCAAAAAATGGGACTGTCCCGCGAAAATTGGGACATTTGGGAGGTATGGGGGTATGTGAGGGGGTATGCCATACTTGACCCCCACATCAGCATACTCAGCAGGGTCTCTCTGGCAGGGAGGAGCGTCACATTCTGGCACACTCCACGCTTCTTAGCTGTAGTTTTGTGGGTCACCAGCCGCTGTGCACTTTCCGTACTGCCTCTGTTATCTCCAGCCCCTGCGACCCCACCGCTAGCTGCAGCGCTGCCACCCGCAGTGAGTTGCGCCCAGCTCCTTCACACACTTTAGCCGGCGGGTAGCGCTGCAGAAGTCCGCGCTGCTTGCAGGCTCTGACCCCCTCCTCCCTCCAGCATCAGCGTCTCCTGGGAGCTAACCAGTCACTCCCAGTCTCCCCTTACCATAGTGCCCAGCAGCCGTGAGGTCCGCGCCACGTGCATGCTATGACCCCCTCCTCCCTCCAGCCGCAGCATCTCCTGGGGGCTAACCAGTCACTCCCAGTCTCACCTTACCACAGTGCCCGGCAGCTGCGCGAGGTCTGCGGTGTGTGACTGAGGAGGGGGGGAGTGATGCGGACGGGCAGAGGAAGCAGGAATACAGCCTAAGAGAGTCAGCCATGCCAAGTCTCCACCAGCAGCAGATGCCAACAGGTTGGAGTGGAACAGCAGCAGCCAGCAGCAGTGACTCCGGTAAGACACATCTGTCTGTCACCACTGTTCTGTCCCTAATACCAATCTCTCCCGTGCCCTGTGTTCTGTCATGTCCCTGTAACCCCTGGCCTTGACCTGCCACCCTTATCCTGGCCCTTTCACCATTATCCTGGCCCTTTCACCATTATCCTGGCCCTGTCACCCTTATCCTGGCCCTGCTACCCCTATCCTGGCCCTGTCACCCCTGTGCTTGCCCTGTCAACCCTATACTGGCCCTGACACCCCTGTCCTGGTCCTGCCGCCCCTACACTGACCCTGTCACCCCTATCCTGTCCCTGTCATTTATGTCCTGGCCCCGTCGCCCATGTCCTGGCCCCGTCACCCCTGTCCTGGCCCCGTCACCCCTGTCCTGGCCCCGTCACCCCTGTCACCCCTGTTCTGACCCTGTCACCCCTGTCCTGGCCCAGTCAACCCTGTTCTGACCCTGTCACCCCTGTCCTGGCCCTGTTACTGCATACCCTCCAACTACCTTTTTGGCAGGTACAGTACCCGCAGCACCTCCAGACCTCTCCCCAATGCACCACACCTCCGCACCTTCCCCTCCACCACATGCGGCACTCCACCCCTCCCCCACATGCTGTGCCTCCAGACTCCCTACACCACCCGCGGCTCCCACTCCTCCGCCCCTTCACCACCCCCAGCAATCTCCAGGCCCCCTCCACCATTCACCCCCCTTATATGTCTCCCCCACACCTGCCCCCCTCCACCCGCAGCATCTGCAGACACCCTCCTCCATCCGCGGTCCCCCCCTCACCCACCCCTCCCTCACCAATGGCACCCCCGCACCTGCCCCACCACCACCTGCAGCACCTCCGGACCTCCTTCCCCATCTGCCGCAACACCCGTACCTGCCCCTCCCCTACCTATGGCGCCTACGGACCCCTACCCCACCAGTGGCACTCCCGCCCCTTCCCATCCCACAGCACCTCCGGAACCCTTCACCCATCTGCAACATCCCCACACCTGCCCCTCCCCCACCTGCAGTGCCTCCGGACCCCTCCCCCATCTGCATCCCCCACTCCTCTGCCCCTCCCCCACCTGCAGCACCTCCCAACCCTTCCCCATCCGGGCCCCACCCCCACTTCCGCCCCCCCTCCATCCGCAGCATCTACAGACACCATCCGCAGTACCCCCCGCACCCGCTACATTCTGTACATTGTGGCCTGCAGGTGCTGTTCACGCCGTCGCAAGGGGCTGCGCCTCCTTCACCATCGCACACCCTTTCATTGTGCAATATTTAACCACTAACAAAGGAATGCAGGTGATACTCCATATAACACAAATATTGAACCCCAGAAAGGCATGCAAGGGTTAAGGGGGCGTAGCCCCTTGCGACGGTGTGAAGAGCGCCCGTAGGGCGCGATGAAGCACCTAGTATTCAATAAGAGTCGGGTCCATTCCGATATGCAGTTGTCGGAATGGACCCAACAACCCCTATTCAAAAGAGCGGCCAAATCCGACGGTCGGATTTGGCCGTTTCCTGACCTGCTGCTGCGGGTGCGCTGACAGCAGCGGCAGAGGGAGCTGTCAGTGGCACCGGGGGGGGGGGGAACGGTCTGCGGCGCCGGAGCTGAGTGGGAAACGGGATGCGGCTCCGGAGGTGAGGTGATGTCTGCGGTGCTAGGGAGGGGGGGGGGGGTGTAGAGCAGCGGAGGAGACGGGGGGAGCAGCGGCTGCAGCGGAGGCTCACGGCAGCATCCACCCGGCTCCAGCAAGAGGGACGTCGCTTGCTGGAGACGGCAGCTTTCGACAGTTATTGAATATACCCCTAAGAGGGAAGTCCAGGAGCAGATCTGGTGAGGGTCATGTTCGGAGGTATGGGTCAGTGGTCCTGTATGGCTTATCCACATTTAACGGGGCAGTTGTATGCGCAAACTGCCTGAAATAGGCATCATTGATGCAGATGTAGGTAGCTTATTGGGGCAAGTTTTATAGCATGATTTACTCTTCTTCGATACACCTATGTATTACAAGATGCTTTTTAGGCAGAGCCATAAATCCCCCCCCCCCTCCCCCTCCCATTTTAGCGGCCAGCGGAAACCTTCTCACATTTCATCGGCTAATCACCCAAATATCCAGGGTTTAAACCTGCTACAAAAATCTATCAAAGACTCGGATGGATTTCACACACTTTCCCGCTGGGCGGAATTTTTCAAGTCAGCGGCCAATTTTTCCAAATGACACAAGCCAATTATTTTGGAATCCCTTTGAGCAGAGCTAATGAGGGAAGGACCAGTTTAAATGGCGATAAACACCTTCACGCAGAGATACTAATCAAGGCGACAGCAGCAATTAACCGTTAATAATTCCTTTACGCAGTAGAGTTAAATCTTTTTATCCTTTACAATATAGTCATGAGGTTATTTTGGGATGAAAGTACTCCGAAATGTGTGTAAAAAGGGTTAATGTATTGTTCACATGAAAAACGTAGGGAGGTCCTGTATGTAACTTTAACAAATAATGGTCCATTTAATTCAAGGGTTTTATTTCAAATACCCAATATATTTATTGCGGTACCATCTCCCAGGGAGAACTAAAGCATTTTGTAACGTCTATATATCAGTGGGATACGGCCAGTAGGTCGACATCAGTTTTTTCCGGGGGGGGGTTCTTATTTTTTTTACTTTCTCATACTTTCCGATCCACGTGGACTACGATTGGGAATAGTAACCTGTGCAGAGCGCAGCGGTAGCTTAGACCGAGGCACCTTGCCCGAAGCATGGTGAGCAATGCGAGGGAACACAGTGCACTAATTGGGGTTCCCCGTCACCTTTCGAAGAAAACAACACTAAAAAAAACAAAAAACCTCATGTCGACCTAATGCATGTCGACCAATAGTGGTCGACACCCCGGACTCACAGATTTTTGTGCACAGCCCTATGGGACTGCAAACCTAAATCTGTGAGTCCAGCGGTACTTTAAGTGCGGCATTTAACGCCATCGCGTGTAATTAGATTGACCCCAGTGATTGGGTGTTTCAAGATACATGATATAAAGCCTTGGCGGAACAGACACTGTCCTGTAAAAGATATCTCTAATTGCTACACTGATTGATGGTTTTACAGTTCTTATTCTAATTTCCATCCAGTCCCAATAATCCATAGTAACACCCATATCCTTTCCCTCCTGAGAGTCTATGAGTAAAGCTAGGTATACACTCAGGGCCAGTTCTAAGACTTGTGGCGCCCCGGGCAAAATATGGGGGCGTGGCTTCAATTGGGGGCGTGGTCACGACACTGAATGAAAATAAATAAATAAAAAGTGTACTTACCATCCCCGTTCCTGATCCAGACAGCTGCAGACCCCTCCGCTGGCGGCGCCGCTCTTCTCCTCTCTTCTCTTCGATCTATGGGAGAGACGTTATTACGTCTCTCCCATAGAACAGCATAGACACTAGTGGTCAATTATGACCCCTAGTGTCTGTGCCACTATGCTGTGCGGTGCGCGATGACGTCATCGCGCATCGCACAGCAAAGGTCCTCTACACGAAGGGAAACTAGACCGTAGCGTCTAGTTTCCCTTCATGGAGAGGACCTTTGCTGTGCGGTGCTCGATGATGTCATCGCGCACCGCACAACTAAGGTCCTCTCAATTAAGAGAAACTAGACGCTACGCGTCTGGTTCCCTTCAAAGCGGGGGGGCACAGCAGGGCACTGCGGGGGGCACAGTGGCGGATCTTGCCCTGGTGCGGCGCCCTCCGGAAGGCGGCGCCCCGGGCAAAAGTACCGCTTGCCCGTGGCAAGAACCGCCACTGTATACACTATACCAGTGATGGCTAACCTTGACACTCCAGCTGTTGTTGAACTACATATCCCAGCATGCCCTGCTACAGTTTTGCTATTTGGCCATGCTAAAACTGATGCAGGGCATGCTGGGATGTGTAGTTCAACAATAGCTGAAGTGTCAAGGTTAGCCATCACTGCACTATACAATTATCTGGCAGATAATCTGTGGTTGGAATGAAAACCTGGTAATGGATGAGAGCAACTGACAATCAGCCATTTGCTCCCAAACACTGGAAATTGGACAAAACCTGACGTTTATACACATTGGTTAAATCACGGACAGGTTTTGTGCATTTGCATCCTGGTTAAAATAAGAATTTACTTACCGATAATTCTATTTCTCGTAGTCCGTAGTGGATGCTGGGGACTCCGTCAGGACCATGGGGATTAGCGGCTCCGCAGGAGACAGTGCACAAAAGTAAAAGCTTTAGGATCAGGTGGTGTGCACTGGCTCCTCCCCCCATGACCCTCCTCCAAGCCTCAGTTAGGATACTGTGCCCGGACGAGCGTACACAATAAGGAAGGATTTTGAATCCCGGGTAAGACTCATACCAGCCACACCAATCACACTGTACAACCTGTGATCTGAACCCAGTTAACAGCATGATAACAGCGGAGCCTCTGAAAAGATGGCTCACAACAATAATAACCCGATTTTTGTAACAATAACTATGTACAAGTATTGCAGACAATCCGCACTTGGGATGGGCGCCCAGCATCCACTACGGACTACGAGAAATAGAATTATCGGTAAGTAAATTCTTATTTTCTCTGACGTCCTAAGTGGATGCTGGGGACTCCGTCAGGACCATGGGGATTATACCAAAGCTCCCAAACGGGCGGGAGAGTGCGGATGACTCTGCAGCACCGAATGAGAGAACTCCAGGTCCTCCTCAGTCAGGGTGTGCCCCTGACCAAGTATCAGCTCGGCAAAGTTGTAAAGCCGAGACCCCTCGGGCAGCCGCCCAAGATGAGCCCACCTTCCTTGTGGAATGGGCATTTACATATTTTGGCTGTGGCAGGCCTGCCACAGAATGTGCAAGCTGAATTGTACTACACATCCAACTAGCAATCGTCTGCTTAGAAGCAAGAGCACCCAGTTTGTTGGGTGCATACAGGATAACAGCAAGTCAGTCTTCCTGACTCCAGCCGTCCTGGAAACTATATTTTCAGGGCCCTGACAACATCTAGCAACTTGGAGTCCTCCAAGTCCCTAGTAGCCGCAGGTACCACAATAAGCTGGTTCGGGTGAAACACTGACACCACCTTAGGGAGAAACTGGGGATGAGTCCGCAGCTCTGCCCTGTCCGAATGGACAATCAGATATGGGCTTTTTGAGACAAACGCCGCCAATTCTGACACTCGCCTGGCCGAGGCCAGGGCCAACAGCATGGTCACTTTCCCTGTGAGATATTTCAAATCCACAGATTTGAGCGGTTTAAACCAATGTGATTTTAGGAATCCCAGAACTACGTTGAGATCCCACAGTGCCACTGGAGGCACAAAAAGGGGGTTGTATATGCAGTACTCCCTTGACAAACTTCTGGACTTCAGGAACTGAAGCCAATTCTTTCTGGAAGAAAATCGACAGGGCCGAAATTTGAACCTTAATGGACCCCAATTTGAGGCCCATAGACACTCCTGTTTGCAGGAAATGCAGGAAACGACCGAGTTGAAATTTCTTCATGGGGCCTTCCTGGCCTCACACCACGCAACATATTTTCGCCACATGTGGTGATAATGTTGTGCGGTCACCTCCTTCCTGGCTTTGACCAGGGTAGGAATGACCTCTTCCGGAATGCCTTTTTCCCTTAGGATCCGGCGTTCAAACGCCATGCCGTCAAACGCAGCCTCGGTAAGTCTTGGAACAGACATGGTACTTGCTGAAGCAATTCCCTTCTTAGCGGCAGAGGCCATGAGTCCTCTGTGAGCATCTCTTGAAGTTCCGGGTACCAAGTCCTTCTTGGCCAATCCGGAGCCACGAGTATAGTTCTTACTCCTCTACGTCTTATAATTCTCAATACCTTGGGTATGAGAAGCAGAGGAGGGAAGACATACACCGACTGGTACACCCACGGTGTTACCAGAACGTCCACAGCTATTGCCTGAGGGTCTTTTGACCTGGCGCAATACTTGTCCAGTTTTTTGTTCAGGCGGGACGCCATCATGTCCACCTTTGGTCTTTTCCAACGGTTCACAATCATGTGGAAGACTTCCCGATGAAGTCCCCACTCTCCCGGGTGGAGGTTGTGCCTGCTGAGGAAGTCTGCTTCCCAGTTGTCCACTCCCGGAATGAACACTGCTGACAGTGCTATCACATGATTTTCCGCCCAGCGAAAAATCCTTGCAGTTTCTGCCATTGCCCTCCAGCTTCTTGTGCCGCCCTGTCTGTTTACGTGGGCGACTGCCGTGATGTTGTCCCACTGGATCAATACCGGCTGACCTTGAAGCAGAGGTCTTGCTAAGCTTAGAGCATTGTAAATTGCCCTTAGCTCCAGTATATTTATGTGGAGAAAAATCTCCAGACTTGATCACACTCCCTGGAAATTTTTTCCCTGTGTGACTGCTCCCCAGCCTCTCAGGCTGGCCTCCGTGGTCACCAGCATCCAATCCTGAATGCCGAATCTGCGGCCCTCTAGAAGATGAGCACTCTGTAACCACCACAGGAGAGACACCCCTGTCCCTGGAGACAGGGTTATCCGCTGATGCATCTGAAAATGCGATCCGGACCATTTGTCCAGCAGATCCCACTGAAAAGTGCGTGGAATCTGCCGAATGGAATCGCTTCGTAATAAGCCACCATTTTTCCCAGGACTCTTGTGCAATGATGCACTGACACTTTTCCTGGTTTTAGGAGGTTCCTGACTAGCTCGGATAACTCCCTGGCTTTCTCCTCCGGGAGAAACACCTTTTTCTGGACTGTGTCCAGAACCATCCCTAGGAACAGCAGACGTGTCGTCGGAAACGGCTGCGATTTTGGATATTTAGAATCCACCCGTGCTGTCGTAGAACTACTTGAGATAGTGCTACTCCGACTTCCAACTGTTCTCTGGACCTTGCCCTTATCAGGAGATCGTCCAAGTAAGGGATAATTAAGACGCCTTTTCTTTGAAGAAGAATCATCATTTCGGCCATTACCTTGGTAAAGACCCGGGGTGCCGTGGACAATCCAAACGGCAGCGTCTGAAACTGATAGTGACAGTTCCGTACCACGAACCTGAGGTACCCTTGGTGAGAAGGGCAATTTGGGACATGGAGGTAAGCATCCTTGATGTCCAGGGACACCATATAGTCCCCTTCTTCCTGGTTCGCTATCACTGCTCTGAGTGACTCCATCTTGATTTGAACCTTTGTATGTAAGTGTTCAAAGATTTCCCATTTAGAATAGGTCTCACCGAGCCGTCTGGCTTCAGTACCACAATATAGTGTGGAATAATACCCCTTTCCTTGTTGTAGGAGGGGTACTTTGATTATCACCTGCTGGGAATACAGCTTGTGAATTGTTTCCAATACTGCCTCCCTGTCGGAGGAAGACGTTGTTAGGCGCCGAGGGTCCGCCCGTCAGTGCGGCCCGGCGCCTAGCAACTAGGGACGCCGCATGCGGACAGCCGCCGGCTCCCTAGCAACGCTAGACGCCGGGCGCACGGAGCCGCTCAGACCCTAGCAACGGGGACGCCACTGTCGGACCGCGTTCCCCGTTGCTGGGTCTAGATTAATCACCTCATTGGTATCCTGGCCGTGCAGCATGCAGCTGCACGGCATGATTGTTAATTACCCTGTCTGGCTCCTGATTGGAGAGCTCCCAGTTAAAAGCACTCTCTGGACTTCTCACAGATGCCGGTAATAGCTTCCTGTTTGCTGTGTCTGTTGCAGAGAGTTTTCCAGTCCTGTCTATCCGGTCGTTCCTGTCCTCAGTGGTCCAATACTCGGAAGTTGTCATCTTTTCCTGGAGTCCTGACCGAGCACCTTTAACATCCTGTGGTGTTCGTGAGTCGCGGCGTAGCCGTGTGTTGCGGCTTGACCGCTTACTATTTATTATTTGGTTATATTGTGTTTCGGAGCTTTTGCGGAGGATTCCGCTCCCACAAATCCACTCTGGTATCCAGCGGTGCTGGATAGGAGTAACGGATTCGTGGATTTTTGGTTGTCCTTTTCCCTGGCGGTTTGTCCGCACATACTTCTGGTTTAAGTTAGTTAGCTTGTAGCCCCTGGCCTGGTTGCTTAGTCAGAGGGCCCCTTGTTATCACCCTGTCTCGGATTTCCCTTTGTCTCCCATTAAGACCTGAGGGGGCATCGGAGTTGGGCAGACATAATCCGCCCTTCAAACGCGGCTGCCATGGGCTCAAGCAACCATAGTCTCGCAGGGGATTTCTGATAACACGGGCGAGACAACGGAGTTAGGGCGCCAGGGGTTACTAGGCTTTCCTGCTCCCGTAACCAGCATTCCATTCCAGTACTCTGACCTCCGTCATAAGATCACCTCTGGTCAGACGTACTGGTATCATAACATTATTACCGGCCCAACAAAAATTTAAAATTAAACAGGGTTTGATTTTTTCCCTTATTTCAGTTTGGAAGATTTGTCGGCCTCATGAATCCCACTGGTGTAGGGCCAAATCCTGGCCAGCTTCTAGTTAGTCAGATTCAAGAACTTACTCAGATGGTTCAGGATCTATCCCTTCGGGTGAGGTCACAGGAAGATCTGTTACGGACTTCCCCGAGGGTCGTTCCTGAACCAAAAATGCATTTGCCTGACCGTTTTTCTGGGGATAGAAAGCAGTTTTTTAATTTTAAAGAGTCTTGTAAACTTTATTTTCGTTTAAGACCAGTCTCCTCAGGTACGGAATCTCAGCGGGTCGGAATTATTATTTCTTTACTTCAGGGGGATCCCCAGACCTGGGCTTTTGGTTTAAGAACTGACGATCCGGCATTGTTGTCTGTAGACGCCTTTCTGGGGTCTTTAGGGCTATTGTATGATGACCCTGATAGAGAGGCATCCGCCGAGAGTCATTTGCGTGCTCTCAGACAGGGTAAGAATCCCGCAGAGATTTATTGTACGGAGTTTCGCCGTTGGTCGAACGACTGTGGATGGAATGACCCAGCCCTGCGCAGTCAGTTTCGCCTCGGCTTATCTGAGTCTATAAAAGACAGTCTCCTTCAGTATCCCGCTCCTGAGACTCTTGATAAACTCATGGAGCTTTCTATTAAGATTGATCATCGTCTCAGAGAGCGGAGGGCTGAAAAAGGAGCATCTGTCGGGTCTACTCCTGGTGTTTTTTCCATTCCTGTGGACATAGAGGAGCCCATGCAGATAGGTCTCTCCAAGCTGTCTCCTGAAGAAAGAACCAGAAGGCAAAATTCTGGTCTTTGTTTGTACTGTGGGAGTAAGGGACATTTTGCCCGTAATTGTCCGAACAAGTCGGGAAACGCATCGACCAAGTGAATTGTGAGGGGGTTCACTTTGGTCTGCAGCTTATCTCCTCAAATAATTCACTGTTAGTCCCAGCTAAAGTTTCCTATGGCAGCCTCTGTTCCTCGGTGTCGGCTTTTGTTGACAGTGGAGCTGCAGGGAACTTTATGGACTTAACGTGGGCCAAGGCCTTAGGTATTCCTCAGTTAGCCTTGGGTAGGTGTATCACCATGCATGGTTTAGATGGGAGTCCCTTGTCCAATGGGGTTATTTCTCTCTGTACACCTCCTGTACTATTTTCGGTAGGAGCTCTTCATTCCGAAAAAATTGAATTTTTCCTTACCCATTGCCCAGCAGTTCCAGTGGTTCTGGGTCACCCTTGGCTGGCCTTTCATAATCCCATCATTGATTGGCAGTCGGGGGAGATCTCACAGTGGGGTACCATCTGTAATAAGGAATGTATTACGCTTCCCATCAGAATAGCTGCTGTCATTCCCGCACCCATTCCTGTGGAATACCAGGATTTTGTTGATGTATTTTCCAAGGGCAATGCGGACATTCTGCCTCCCCATCGGCCTTATGATTGTGCTATTGAGCTAATTCCTGGTGCCACTTTGCCTAAGGGAAGGTTATATGCATTGTCCGGACCAGAAACTGTGGCCATGAATGAATACGTTAAAGAAAGCCTAGGGAAAGGATTTATCAGGCCGTCTAAATCCCCTTTAAGTGCAGGCTTCTTCTTTGTGGAGAAGAAGGATGGATCACTCAGACCTTGCATTGACTTTAGAGCCTTGAATAAAATCTCAGTAAAAAATACTTACCCTTTGCCGCTGATTTCTGTCCTCTTTGATCAGCTACGTTCGGCTGTGATTTTTTCTAAGATTGACCTGAGAGGAGCATATAACCTCATCCGAATCAAGTCAGGGGATGAGTGGAAAACGGCATTCAGTACTCAGTCGGGTCACTATGAGTATCTGGTTATGCCATTCGGCCTGTCTAACGCTCCGGCAGTTTTCCAGGATCTCATTAACGATGTGCTCCGTGATTTTCTTGGAAGATTCGTAGTAGTCTATTTAGACGATATCTTGATATATTCTGACTCTATTGAACAACACGTTACCCAGGTGCGTCAGGTTCTAAAAAAATTACGTGAAAATCACCTATATGCCAAGCTGGAGAAGTGTGAATTTCATGTCACGGAGGTATCCTTTTTAGGGTACATTATTTCCCCTCGGGGATTCTGTATGGAACCGAAGAAGCTCCAAGCCATCCTTAGTTGGGCGCAACGCACCAACTTAAAAGCAATTCAGCGCTTTTTAGGGTTTGCAAATTATTATAGAAGATTTATTCACTCTTTCTCCGACCTAGTTGCTCCCATTGTGGCACTGACTAAGAAGGGAGCGGATCCAACCAACTGGTCACGTGAAGCTGAGTTATCTTTTCAGGCCTTGAAACAAGCCTTTGTCTCAGCCCCGGTCCTCAGACATCCCAACCCAGAATTGCCTTTCATTGTTGAGGTTGATGCCTCGGAGGTTGGAGTAGGGGCTATCCTATCTCAGAAGGATCCGGATTCTCTAGAATTACATCCTTGTGCCTTTATGTCCAGGAAATTCTCATCTGCTGAATCCAACTACGATGTTGGTAACCGGGAATTACTGGCTATTAAATGGGCTTTCGAGGAGTGGAGGCATTGGCTTGAGGGAGCAACACATACCATTTCAGTTTTGACTGATCACAAAAATCTTCAGTACATTGAATCAGCTAAACGGCTGAATGCCCGGCAAGCTCGTTGGGCTTTATTTTTTACTCGTTTCAAGTTTATTATCACCTTCAGGCCAGGTTCCAAGAATGCCAAGGCGGATGCCCTGTCACGCAGTTTTCTTCCAGTTCATGATAACAGTCCTGTTACTCCCATACTTCCGTCTTCAGTCATTCGGGCAGGCCTCACACAAGATTTATTTACCCAGTTAAAGCAGCTTCAACATCAAGCTCCTGGAAATACTCCTGCTGGTCGTCTTTATGTCCCTGAGTTTTTGAGAGCAACTGTTTTGACGGAGTTTCATGATAGCAAAGTTGCCGGGCATCCGGGGATCGCTAAGACTTTGGAATTAGTCTCCCGCTCAGTATGGTGGCCTGGTCTTTCCAAAGACATTAAGGAGTTTGTTTTTTCGTGTCAGGTCTGTGCACAGCATAAAGTTCCCCGTTCCTTGCCTATCGGTCAACTTATGCCCTTGAATGTTCCTCTCAGGCCATGGTCTCATATTTCCATGGATTTTGTGGTGGACCTCCCTCTGTCAGCCGGATGCCGAGTCATATGGGTGGTAGTTGACCGTTTTAGCAAGATGGCCCATTTCATTGCTCTTCCCCGATTGCCATCTGCCCAGGGATTGGCAGTTTTGTTCCTCCGCCATGTTTTCAGACTCCATGGGTTACCCACTGATATTGTTTCTGATCGGGGTCCACAATTCATTGCACAATTTTGGAAGTCTTTTTGTGCCTCTTTAAAGATGAAATTGTCTTTAACGTCTGGCTACCATCCCCAATCCAACGGGCAGACTGAGCGAGTTAATCAATCATTAAAACAATATTTGCGTTTGTACTCGGCCAAACTCCAAAATGACTGGTCCAAATTTCTTCCGTTGGCGGAGTTTGCTTACAACAATGCCTGTCATTCCTCCACCAATGTGTCTCCATTTTTTACAGTTTTTGGTTTTCACCCCAGAGCTAATTCCTTTTTTCAACATTCCTCTGTCTCCTCACTGACCTTGACCGCTCATCTCAGACTCATTTGGAGAAAAGTGCACCTTGCTCTCAGAAAAGCGGCATTTCGGGAGAAAAAAATTTCTGACAGGCTCCGGCGGCCGTGCACTTTTAAAGTTGGAGATAGGGTGTGGTTGTCGACTCGCAACATTAGACTTCGACAAACCTCAGCCAGATTGGGCCCTAAATTTATTGGACCATTTCATATTATAAAAAAAATCAATCCAGTTGCTTTCCGGTTACGTTTACCAAGAACTCTCCGGATCGGAAATACTTTCCATTGCTCCCTGTTGAAACCATACGTTTCTTCCAGTAGATTTCCTCGGAAGATCTCTCAGGGGAAATCACCAATAGATGTACAGGGTCAGCAGGAGTTCTTGGTGGAGAAGGTTCTCGATTCCAAGTTGTCCCGGGGTCGGCTTTATTTTTTGGTACATTGGAGAGGTTATGGTCCAGAAGAAAGGTCTTGGGTCCTGGATGAGGATCTCCATGCCCCGAGGCTCAAAAAGGCATTTTTTCGAGAATTTCCTCAGAAACCTGGCCTTAGGGGTTCCTTGACCCCTCCTCAAGGGGGGGGGTACTGTTAGGCGCCGAGGGTCCGCCCGTCAGTGCGGCCCGGCGCCTAGCAACTAGGGACGCCGCATGCGGACAGCCGCCGGCTCCCTAGCAACGCTAGACGCCGGGCGCACGGAGCCTCTCAGACCCTAGCAACGGGGACGCCACTGTCGGACCGCGTTCCCCGTTGCTGGGTCTAGATTAATCACCTCATTGGTATCCTGGCCGTGCAGCATGCAGCTGCACGGCATGATTGTTAATTACCCTGTCTGGCTCCTGATTGGAGAGCTCCCAGTTAAAAGCACTCTCTGGACTTCTCACAGACGCCGGTAATAGCTTCCTGTTTGCTGTGTCTGTTGCAGAGAGTTTTCCAGTCCTGTCTATCCGGTCGTTCCTGTCCTCAGTGGTCCAATACTCGGAAGTTGTCATCTTTTCCTGGAGTCCTGACCGAGCACCTTTAACATCCTGTGGTGTTCGTGAGTCGCGGCGTAGCCGTGTGTTGCGGCTTGACCGCTTACTATTTATTATTTGGTTATATTGTGTTTCGGAGCTTTTGCGGAGGATTCCGCTCCCACAAATCCACTCTGGTATCCAGCGGTGCTGGATAGGAGTAACGGATTCGTGGATTTTTGGTTGTCCTTTTCCCTGGCGGTTTGTCCGCACATACTTCTGGTTTAAGTTAGTTAGCTTGTAGCCCCTGGCCTGGTTGCTTAGTCAGAGGGCCCCTTGTTATCACCCTGTCTCGGATTTCCCTTTGTCTCCCATTAAGACCTGAGGGGGCATCGGAGTTGGGCAGACATAATCCGCCCTTCAAACGCGGCTGCCATGGGCTCAAGCAACCATAGTCTCGCAGGGGATTTCTGATAACACGGGCGAGACAACGGAGTTAGGGCGCCAGGGGTTACTAGGCTTTCCTGCTCCCGTAACCAGCATTCCATTCCAGTACTCTGACCTCCGTCATAAGATCACCTCTGGTCAGACGTACTGGTATCATAACAGACGTTGGTAAAGCAGACATCAGGAGCCTGCGAGGGGGAGACGTCTCGAATTTCCAGTCTGTACCCCTGGGATACTACTTGTAGGATCCAGGGGTCCACTTGCGAGTGAGCCCACTACGCGCTGAAACTCTTGAGACGACCCCCCACCGCACTTGAGTCCGCTTGTACGGCCCCAGCGTCATGCTGAGGACTTGGCAGAAGCTGTGGAGGGCTTCTGTTCCTGGGAATGGGCTGCCTGCTGCAGTCTTCTTCCCTTTCCTCTATCCCTGGGCAGATATGACTGGCCTTTTGCCCGCTTGCCCTTATGGGGACGAAAGGACTGAGGCTGAAAAGACGGTGTCTTTTTCTGCTGAGATGTGATTTGGGGTAAAAAAGGTGGATTTTCCAGCTGTTGCCGAGGCCACCAGGTCCGATGGACCGACCCCAAATAACTCCTCCCCTTTATACGGCAATACTTCCATGTGCCGTTTGGAATCTGCATCACCTGACCACTGTCGTGTCCATAAACATCTTCTGGCAGATATGGACATCGCACTTACTCTTGATGCCAGAGTGCAAATATCCCTCTGTGCATCTCGCATATATAGAAATGCATCCTTTAAATGCTCTATAGTCAATAAAATACTGTCCCTGTCAAGGGTATCAATATTTTCAGTCAGGGAATCCGACCAAGCCACCCCAGCGCTGCACATCCAGGCTGAGGCGATCGCTGGTCGCAGTATAACACCAGTATGTGTGTATATACCTTTTTTAGGATATTTTTCTCAGCTGGCTCCTTGAGGGCGGCCCTATCTGGAGACGGTACCGCCACTTGTTTTGATAAGCGTGTGAGCGCCTTATCCACCCTAAAGGGTGTTTCCCAACGCGCCCTAACTTCTGGCGGGAAAGGGTATACCGCCAATAATTTTCTATCTGGGGAAACCCACGCATCATCACACACTTCATTTAATTTATCTGATTCAGGAAAAACTACAGGTAGTTTTTTCACACCCCACATAATACCCTTCTTGTGGTACTTGTAGTATCAGAAATATGTAACACCTCCTTCATTGCCCTTAACATGTAACGTGTGGCCCTAAAGGAAAATACGTTTGTTTCTTCACCGTCGACACTGGAGTCAGTGTCCGTGTCTGTGTCGACCGACTGAGGTAAATGAGCGTTTTACAGCCCCTGACGGTGTTTGAGACGCCTGGACAGGTACTAATTTGTTTGCCGGCCGTCTCATGTCGTCAACCGACCTTGCAGCGTGTTGACATTATCACGTAATTCCTTAAATAAGCCATCCATTCCGGTGTCGACTCCCTAGAGAGTGACATCACCATTTCAGGCAATTGCTCCGCCTCCTCACCAACATCGTCCTCATACATGTCGACACACACGTACCGACACACAGCACACACACAGGGAATGCTCTGATAGAGGACAGGACCCCACTAGCCCTTTGGGGAGACAGAGGGAGAGTTTGCCAGCACACACCAAAAACGCTATAATTATACAGGGACAACCTTTATATAAGTGTTTTTCCCTTATAGCATTTTAATATATATATACATATCGCCAAATAAGTGCCCCCCCCTCTCTGTTTTAACCCTGTTTCTGTAGTGCAGTGCAGGGGAGAGCCTGGGAGCCTTCCCACCAGCATTTCTGTGAGGGAAAATGGCGCTGTCTGCTGAGGAGAATAGGCCACGCCCCCTTTTCGGCGGGCTTCTTCTCCCGTTTTTCTGAGACCTGGCAGGGGTTAAATACATCCATATAGCCCCCAGGGGCTATATGTGATGTATTTTTAGCCAGAATAAGGTACTAACATTGCTGCCCAGGGCGCCCCCCCCCCCAGCGCCCTGCACCCTCAGTGACCGCTGCTATGAAGTGTGCTGACAACAATGGCGCACAGCTGCAGTGCTGTGCGCTACCTTATGAAGACTGAAGAGTCTTCTGCCGCCGTTTCTGGACCTTCACTTTTCAACATCTGCAAGGGGGGTCGGCGGCGCGGCTCCGGGACGAACCCCAGGGTGAGACCTGTGTTCCGACTCCCTCTGGAGCTAATGGTGTCCAGTAGCCTAAGAAGCCAATCCATCCTGCACGCAGGTGAGTTCACTTCTCTCCCCTAAGTCCCTCGTAGCAGTGAGCCTGTTGCCAGCAGGACTCACTGAAAATAAAAAACCTAACAAACTTTTACTCTAAGCAGCTCTTTAGGAGAGCCACCTAGATTGCACCCTTCTCGGCCGGGCACAAAAATCTAACTGAGGCTTGGAGGAGGGTCATGGGGGGAGGAGCCAGTGCACACCACCTGATCCTAAAGCTTTTACTTTTGTGCCCTGTCTCCTGCGGAGCCGCTAATCCCCATGGTCCTGACGGAGTCCCCAGCATCCACTTAGGACGTCAGAGAAATCAACTTTCTAAAGTTAGAAGGCGGGACATAGAGGCGTGCTCCCGAAATTAGGTGGTGTGGCCTCGCGGGAAGTGCCGTGATTGTTTGCCATGCTTGCATTTTCACCGCTGTGGAGGCATGCCCGGTGCTAGGGTGCTCGGTGCCCCCCTGCAAACTATGAATTTGCGCCCTCCCATACTTTGCAAAGGGACAGCGCTTGTCAATAAAAGGATGTGGTCTCACAAGGAAGGGACGTGGCCACAAAATAATACCCCCATTTAAAACACCCCCAGTAGTGGCGCTGCTTCCACATAACGCCCCAGTTGTATCACAGCTTACACATAATGCCCCAGTAGTAGCGCCGCTTCCACATAACCCCAGTAGTAGAGCCGCTTACACATTACGCCCCCAGTAGTAGCGCAGCTTACATGTAATGCCCCCAGTAGTAGCGCAGCATACACATAATGCCCCAGTAGTAGCGCCGCTTACACATAATGCCCCAGTAGTAGCGCCACTTCCACATAACGCCCCCAGTAGTAGCTCATTTTACATGTAATGCCCCCAGTAGTAGCGCAGCATACACATAACGCCCCAGTAGTAGCGCCGCTTACACATAATGCCCCAGTAGCAGCACCACTTCCACATAACGACCCCAGTAGTAGCACAGCTTACAAATAACACCCCCAGTAGTAGCGCCGCTTACACGTAACTCCCCAGTAGTAGCGCCGCTTACACGTAACTCCCCAGTAGTAGCGCCACTTACACGTAATGCCCCAGTAGTAGCGCAGCTTACACATAACGCCCCAGTATTAGTGCAGCTTACAAATAACGCCCCCAGTAGTAGCGCAGCTTACACATAACGCCCCCAGTAGTAGCGCAGCTTACAAATAACGCCCCCAGTAGTAGCGCAGCTTGCACGTAATGCCCCAGTAGTAGCGCAGCTTACGTATAACTCCCCATTAGTAGCGCAGCTTACACGTAACTCCCCAGTAGTCGCGCCACTTACATGTAACACCACAGTAGTAGCGCAGCTTACAAATAACGCCCCCAGTAGTAGCGCAGCTTACACGTAACGCCACAGTAGTAGCGCTGCTTACACGTAACACCACAGTAGTAGCGCAGCTTACAAATAATGCCCCCAGTAGTAGCGCAGCTTACAAATAACACCCCCAGTAGTAGCGCAGCTTACATGTAACGCCCCAGTAGTAGCGCCGCTTACACGTAACGCCCCCAGTAGTAGCGCAGCTTACATGTAACGCCCCAGTAGTAGCGCCGCTTACACGTAATGCCCCGGTAGTAGCACAGCTTACAAATAACACCCCTAGTAGTAGCGCAGCTTACACATAACGCCCCCAGTAGCAGCGCAGCTTACATGTAACGCCCCAGTAGTAGCGCCGCTTACACGTAACGCCCCCAGTAGTAGCGCAGCTTACATGTAACGCCCCAGTAGTAGCGCTGCTTACACGTAATGCCCCGGTAGTAGCACAGCTTACAAATAATGCCCCCAGTTGTAGCGCAGCTTACAAATAACACCCCTAGTAGTAGCGCAGCTTACACATAACGCCCCCAGTAGTAGCGCAGCTTACATGTAACGCCCCCAGTAGTAGCGCAGCTTACACGTAACGCCCCCAGTAGTAGCGCAGCTTACACATAACGCCCCCAGTAGTAGCGCAGCTTACACATAACGCCCCCAGTAGTAGCGCAGCTTACATGTAACGCCCCGGTAGTAGCACAGCTTACAAATAACGCCCACCAGTAGTAGCGCAGCTTACACGTAACGCCCCAGTAGTAGCACAGCTTACAAATAACGCTCCCAGAAGTGCAGTTTATTCACATTTTGCCCCCCCACCTCCCCCCGCACACATACATAAATACACACACACTCACTCTCCCTTCACTTACTTATCAGTCTGGCTGGCAGGATCTGGAGCAGCAAGTCCTCTGTGGTACTGCAGTCTTCTGGTCCCATGTAGCCCCGCCCCCTTTTCGACCGTGTCGCTCCGCCCCCTTTGTCCGATCAGTTAGTCACTGTTACAGGAGGGGGAGAGGATGCTTTAAGCTGCCGACGCCGCTGTCTGTCATACAGTGAGAGGCACAGCAGCCAGCAGCAGCAGGGAGGCCAGGCGCACCAGCGGGGATGCAGTGCAGGGAAAGTGCCTCTCCTCCCTGGCACCTACCTGCACTGCATCCCTTTGCTGAGCGGGTAGCACCGGGCCTGATGCCCAGCACTCTGTGAGCTGCTGGCCATTCGTCCTGTCCTCTCTCCGGCACTGCTCTGCTAAGCAGAGCAGTGGGTGAGAGAGGGTCTCCCAACTGCCCCCACCGTGGGATACCGCGAACTGCGGGTAGGACAATCCCAGAAAAATGAGATTGTCCCACCAAAATCAGGACAGTTGGGAGGTATGGTTAAATAAGTTGCCGCCGGGTGCCAGGGAGGGGAGAGAGCCGCTGCTGTTGCCGCCGGCTGGGTCCTGAGCTCGCATATGTGCAGTCAAGCGGCGGCTTGACTGCGCATGTGGAAACCCCCGGCTTCTAAGGACTGCATCGGCTGCAATCCATTTATAGCATGCACCAATCGCTACCGAGCCCGTCTTGCATCCCGCACGGCCGCTGAACTCTGACTTCATTACTTCCCGCCCTAAGTCTGAAAGGGGTGTGTCTTGAGGACCAAGGTTAGGAATGCCTTCTAAAAATGAAAAGTGGTGATGTTGCATATAGCAACTAATCAGATATTGTCTATCATTTCTCTGTTGCATTCTAGAAAATGATAGCTAGACTCTGGTTGCTATGGACAATTCGACCACTTGTCTGTTGTAGAAGTATGTACGGCGAATACATCGCATTGCGCCATCAGCTGGGTCACACATCTACCCAGCTTTAGGGTGCTGTAGGAAAAATAGAAAAAACTAAAATAAGGGAAGGAGCGTTGCTAAAATACTTACTAAATACATGTTAAGCACATGGAAAACTACATGACAACATGTTAAAGGTCCAGCCACAGTGCCACGTAAATGACATACTGTATAATGTATCTCTCAGACACACCTCTTATTTGTCCACACAAAAGCTAGACAAAACCAGCCCCACTCTATCTGCAAAGACTATGGGGGTCATTCCGAGTTGATCGCTAGCTGCCGTTGTTTGCAGCGCAGCGTTCAGGCTAAAAATCGGCATTTCTGCGCATGCGTATGCACCGCAATACGCACGCGTGACGTACGGGTACAAAGGCCTTTGTGGTTTTGCACAGGTTCTAACGCCGTTTTCATTCGCACTGACAGCCGCAAGAAGATTGACAGAAAGAGGGTGTTTCTGGGTGTCAACTGACAGTTTTCAGGGAGTGCTTAGAAAAACGCAGGCGTGCCAGGGAAAACGCAGACGTGCCAGGGAAAACGCAGGCGTGCCAGGGAAAACGCAGGCGTGTCTGGGTGAACGCTGGGCGGGTGTGTGACGTCAAAAGCCGTCCCTCCAATGTTAGAATCAACGCACACGAAGAGTAAGTCCAGGGCTGGTCTTGTTTTGCACAGGCGTTCGCACTTCTGCAAAGTGAAAATACACTCCCCAGTGGGCGGCGGCAATGCGTTTGCACGGCTGCTAAAAACTGCTAGCGAGCAATCAACTCGGAATGACCCCCTATGCCCAACCTATTCATTCCAACCTATTCATTACAGCCCCATTTATTCCGACTTGTCGGAATGCATGCTGATCGGCGGCTTCAGCCGCCAATCAGCGTGCAATGGGGGTAATTCTGAGTTGATCGCAGTAGGAACTTTGTTAGCAGTTGGGCAAAACCATATGCACTGCAGGGGAGGTAGATATAACATGTGCAGAGAGAGTTAGATTTGCAATGTAAATTGCAGTGTAAAAATAAAGCAGCCAGTATTTACCCTGCACAGAAACAATATAACCCACCCAAATCTAACTCTCTCTGCACATGCTATATCTGCCTCCCCTGCAGTGCACATGGTTTTGCCCAACTGCTAACAAAGGGGGTGATTCCGAGTTGTTCGCTCGCTAGCTGCTTTTAGCAGCATTGCACACGCTAAACCGCCGCCCTCTGGGAGTGTATCTTAGCATAGCAGAATTGCGAATGAAAGATTAGCAGAATTGCGAATAGAAATTTCTTAGCAGTTTCTGAGTAGCTCCAGACCTACTCACAAATAGCGATCAGTTCAGTCAGTTTCGTTCCTGGTTTGACGTCACACACACGCCCAGCGTTCGCCCAGCCACTCGCCCGTTTCTCCAGACACTCCCGCATTTTTCCCTGAAACGCCTGCATTTTTCCGCACACTCCCAGAAAACGGCCAGTTTCCGCCCAGAAACACCCACTTCCTGTCAATCACACTCCGATCAGCAGAACGATGAAAAAACTTTGTTACGCCGTGAGTAAAATACCAAACTTTTGTGCTAATTTACTTGGCGCAGGCGCGCTGCGTACATTGCGCATGCGCAGTTTGCGACTAATCACTCCGTAGCGAAAAAAAAACGAGCGAACAACTCGGAATGACTCCCAAAGTTCCTGCTGCGATCAACTCAGAATTACCCCCATTGTCGGAAACTGGGCCAAACCCAACAGGTTTTAGCCCCGTTTCCGACAATCTTAATCCGACTTTAAAAAAAGTCGGATTGAGATGAGTGAGTTGAGAGCAGGAGACGGGGAGCAGCGTTGCAGCGGGGAGAGCAGGGACCCAGCGGCAGCGCCCACCCGGCTCCAGCAAGCGAGGTCCCGCTTGCTGGAGCCGGGTGGACGCTGACGTGAGCCTCCGCCGCTGCAGCCGCTGCTCCCCCGTCCGATCCGTCTCCTCCGCTGCTCTCCCCCCCCCCCCCCCCCGGGGCTACAGACGTCACTTGCTTCCGGCTCCCGGCGCCGAAGACATCACTTCCTCCAGGAGGCCGGCGCTGCTGACAGCTCTCATCCTCCGGCGCCGCTGACAGCAGCAGCAGCAGGACACGGGAGCGGCCAAATCCGACAGTCGGATTTGGCCGCTCTTTTGAATAGGGGTTGTCGGGTCCATTCCGACAACTGCATGTCGGAATGGACCCGACTTTTATTGAATATACCCCATAGACACACACACTCTATCACTCTCTGTACCTGGCGTAATGTGTATAAAAGGGGCTTTACCTGGTGTAACGTGTATAAAAGAGGCTCTACCTGGCGTAACGTGTATAAAAAAAAGCTCTACCTGGTGTAATATATATAAGGGGCTCTGCTCTACTGTGGTGTAATGTGTAAGGGGCTCTAACATGGCATAATGTGTATAAGGGGTACTACTGTGTAATGTGAATTGGAACTATTCTGTGGCCACGCCTCTTTCCTATGGAGCCACGTCTTTTTATTTTTGGCGCACTGTTCCTGTTTTGGATGGGGGGGATTATATACATTTATCTAGGTCTTACGTTCAAAATAGAGCCCATATTAATAGGTAGTCAGTGATGAACAGTTGGTACCTGTGCTACCATGCTGAGGCTTCTAGTACCATACAGGACCATGTGAGCTAAGAAGTCCACTTATACTTATGTTAATTGTAAGAATTTATCAAAACTATTTTTACTATCAGTATTCTTAGTACTTAGAGTGTGCATCCACCGCAAAGTACCCCTTCTGAGAAGCCCCACCCCTTTCAAAGTCATTGAATCAGGACTGCCCAGTTATCAGATCATTGCTAAAACTGTAACCTCATGTATTAGGGTCCAGACAGGTCCTGGTTAGAACATCATGGGACCCTAGGCAAGATACCAGCCTGGCTGCCCTTCTACCTATTAAATAAATAAAAAAATACAAAGTGGTTTGAGTAGTCTGGGCCTCCCTGTGTCTGTTGGGCCTTAGACTGGAGCCTATATTAGCTAATGGAGTATCCAGTTCTGCCTTTGCCTTCTATCACTCTTTTCTTCTTGCTAAATGTTATTTTGCTTTGTTCTCCTTCAAATTACTAGGAAGTTGGAACAGTAAAAAAAGAAACTAAAAATATGTCGTTATTAATCTTAAATTAATATGCAGGGAAAGAAGTTGGATGTATGAATGGTGTTTCTGTCAGTGAGAGAGGCAGCCATAGTGACTATAGTTAGCTGTGTGACCACGTGATTGGTCAATTCCCTCATCAGGCGGCCAAAAGCAGAAGCCGACAGTATTTTCCAACTGCAGTATCAGTTGTCACTCTCTCATCTCTTGTTCACTGCAAATGCACACACAGATGAACTGCTATCATTACTGCAGTACTACTGTCTGTATCTGAAAGAAAGAAGCTATCACACTGTTCATACTGTCCTTGTACCGAGAGACTTATATCTAGCTAGGTGACCTATTGTGACAATCTCATTATTATGTGAGGATTTAAAATACTCACTTTCATGAAGAGTGTGGTTCACCATCATTTTAATTATGTGCTTTTGTATTGTCTTTTTCTTTTTCCCCTCACTGTGTTGGTTGGCACGACAACATTATATAAGATTTAAGCAGATCATTACTATAAAATATGTGTTCCATTCTAAGCTCTGTACTATCCCTTTGTATCAATGGTTATTCTACTACATTTTGGGAGCACCTGGCACCACCACTTGTGAATTTATACTAGCCATCGGAGTGTATTGGTTGTGCAGTAGGGATGGCCATCGACCTAACTACCGATGGTCGATGGTTCTGCCATCGATGGCTGAGTGGAACCAAATAGTTTTTTTCAGCCCCGGCACGGAGCTTATGCTCGCCCCTGATGGCAAACTAAGCACCGCCCCCATTTTTGAATGGCCCATGGCCTGGTCAGTACTTGCCAGCAGTGGTAATCAAGTAATGCAAACCATGGTTCACTATATATGGTTTATGGGGGTCATTCCGAGTTGTTCGCTCGCAAGCTGCTTTTAGCAGCTTTGCACACGCTAAGCCGCCGCCTACTGGGAGTGAATTGTAGCTTATCAAAATTGCGAACGAAAGATTCGCAATATTGCGAAAAGACTTCTCTGTGCAGTTTCTGAGTAGCTCGAGACTTACTCTGCCAGTGCGATCAGTTCAGTGCTTGTCGTTCCTGGTTTGACGTCACAAACACACCCAGCGTTCGCCCAGACACTCCTCCGTTTCTCCAGCCACTCCCGCGTTTTTCCCAGAAACGGTAGCGTTTTTTCACACACTCCCATAAAACGGCCAGTTTCCGCCCAGAAACACACACTTCCTGTCAATCACATTACGATCACCAGAACGAAGAAAAAACCTCGTAATGCCGTGAGTAAAATACCTACCTGCATAGCAAATTTACTTGGCGCAGTCGCACTGCGGACATTGCGCATGCGCATTAGCGACTAATCGCTCCCTTGCGAGAAAAAAATAACGAGCGAACAACTCGGAATGACCCCCTATGTGCTATCAATTATAATTGCTAATGGCTCCATCGATGGCCATTCCCACTGTGCAGAAATGTTTTACGCTTTGGAAAAAGTCTAATACTCTCAGCTTGTCCAGTAATTTTAAGGTGTAACATTTGGATAAAAACTAAAGTCACCATAACATGAGTAAAGTTAGTACCTCAAGACCACTTGATCGTATATACATCTTGATACTAACCAGCATTTTTTTTTTTTCCACGCCACCCCTAGGTCAGACGTTTCTTATTTAGAAATTCAGGGGAAAAATAAAATAAAATAATTTGTGCTTATTTGTCATCGTTGGGTTCAGTTATACGATGGTGGACAGGTTTGCACTTGTGTTTGTCCACATACATGATTGGCAGTCGTCAAGTACTGGGTTTGCTTATCACCTCGACCATACATAATTTGATTTGGACCTCCAACACTTGCCCATTTGGATCTTCAACCCAACCCATGCCCCACGGTACCTATCAGTAACCACTGCCTTGATATGTATGGTCCAGGAAATTACCAGTAAACAACAGTGACTTTTATAGGTGGTATGCAGTTACCATACCATACAGGATCCCAGCTGTCACAATATCTATGCCGGAATCCTGACGGGGCCACCATACCTCTGCCGGTATAACGGCGAGCGTAGCTCGCCCCCCTGCCGGCATTCTACCACTTGGGATGCTGATGTCGGTATACTGACATTTGGCGTCCCGTGCGGCAGGGAATCATACCGAACCTTTATAGGCAATTATTCAAGATGTACCAGTCATTTATCAAATGAAGAGCAAAGCTGAAGTATGGAACAAATGACAAAACTAGTAGTTACCAGCCCGTGAAAATGACGGAACAACATAACAGTAATGGCAGCGCCAGCGCCTATGTGATAATCAGCACTTTGCTAAGCACAGCGCACTTCCAGCCACATTTGAATAACCCCCATGGACAACCAATTTTAGGATCTACAGGACAAGCTGGCCGATTCGGCAAGCCCGGTTGATCGATCGATAATTTGAGATCGGTCCTGGCAATACACAGTACAATTATCTGGCAGATACGGGCGATATCGTGGATGGCCCAGATAATTGTATAATGTATGCCCAGTATTACTCTATTCATGTGTCACATACATTTACACTTCTGCCTGTCTGCAGAATACACATTTGCTACTAGTGCGTCACTGACACGTAGGACTCTTCTCTATCCCATCAGAAACCACCCTCATTTCAATGGTATGTATAAAAGTATATGCAAGTGATGAATGCCATCTTTGCAAAGTTTCAGAGAATAAACTGGTTTGTTTCTTTGTAACTCCTCTTCAAAATACAAAACATAGGATGTGCTAATTTCTTGGCTATCACATCTGATGTTCTTAATTATATGCTCTCTTAAATTAAACATACCGTATTAGTTTTTGGCTAGATGGCCGTTCCTGTGCTAGTCTTTTCTATAAGGACGTTTCTCCTAACTCTAACCCTCTAATACCCCTTTTCCACCTGAGTACCGGGTCCAATCCGGGAGGTTTAACTCGGCTACAACCCGTGTCGGCCCCGCCGTTTCCACTGCACTTCGACATGGGTTATTCCCAGGTCAGATCTGTTTCCACTTAGGGCCTAATTCTGAGTTGATCGCAGCAGCAAATTTGTTAGCAGTTGGGCAAAACCATGTGCACTGCAGGGGGGGGGCAGACGTAACGTGCAGAGCGAGTTAGATTTGGGTGGGGTGTATTCAAACTGAAATCTAAATTGCAGTGTAAAAATAAAGCAGCCAGTAATTACCCTGCACAGAAACAATATAACCCACCCAAATTTAACTCTCTCTGCACATGTTATATCTGCCCCCCCTGCAGTGCACATGGTTTTGCCCAATTGCTAACAAACTTGCTGCTGCGATCAACTCAGAATTACCCCCTTAATCCGGGTAAGCTCTGTAAAAGCCTATTGATGTCACTCGTTACTCGGGTCTGAAACTCGGGTAATGACTGTTTCCACTGCACCCGGGTAGGATTCCAGGGTCACTCAACCCGTGTTGACCCATTTCCACTTACTAAAAACCTGTGTTGATGCGCGCCCCCATGCAAAAACACGGGTAAATTTAGCTAGTGGAAAAGGGGTATTACTCTCTACAGTGAACCAGCCCTCACCCCACACTCCCTATGTGTCACGTTTGCCTTCTCTTCTAGATTGCAAGCTCACAGGGACAGAGACTTCTATACTCCTAGTGTCAATGCTTGTAAAGCAATTTTTCTATATTGTGAATTGCTACTTAATGTGTTGGTGCTGCTATGTTAATATTGGTTAATAATAATAATAATAATAATAAAACATAGTAATGAATTCCCGTTAATTACAGTTGACACAGTGGCTCTAAAACATGCCCCAGCTAACATCTGCTGAGTGCCATTGCTAAACCTTCAGGGGCATTTCATTTGCAGACAAGAGCAATGTACACAAGTGCTGATATATCTGTTTGCAGAGAGGCCAGGGGCTGTACCTGCTAATCATACACACTCCCTGTCAGTATCTGGCACAGTCCTGTGAAGTCGCCCAGCTGATGATGGAATCTTGCTGAATAGACCAGCAGCATTACTCAGTGCTGGTCAGTCAGAATCCTGCCAGCTTGTGCTGATCAATGATTGGAGGAAGGACAGCCCCCCCCTGCCTTGTACCTCTTGGTATTTAGGGCTCGCTATAAAAGGGCTGGGTAGTCTATACTGGGAGATCAGGGGTTAAATTTGCTAGCTTTAAGAACATAAAGGCCCAGCTATTAAAGATTAGGGGAGGGCTTCATGGTTGTGGCTGGCTGCACATATTTTATTTTTGTGTGTGTGTGTGAAAGTTTGTAAGTCAGGGCATTGAGGATGGAGGAGCTGGCTAGAGAGAGCATCAGCTTGCTGGCCAAGCCTGGTGGGGAAAGTGGAAGTCCCAGTTTATCCTCACTGGGAGCCATTTTTATCATGTTAAAGTCTGCGCTGGGAGCCGGGCTCCTGAACTTCCCCTGGGCGTTCAACAAAGCAGGTGGGACCAGTACAGCAGTCCTGGTGGAACTGGTGAGTAAGGGCATCCTGCACACCTGTCTATGGGTTTAGTGCAGGCTTTACCTTTTATGTGCTGGGCGGATGCACTGTATTTGGGTTACTGCTCTAGGATTGTTATAAAGGTAGCATGGAAACTTACACTATCCACAAATACATGCATAAAAGTTTTGATACCTTTTGAATGAATTAAAACACATGTGTAGTAGAATTGTGACCATCACTATTATCCTAAAAATCCTTTGTCCTCTAAACCAATGTTTCCTCAGCCTATGTTCTCAAGGCATGCTAACAGTCCAGGTTTTCAAGATATCCCTGCTTGAGCACAGATGATTCAATCAAAATGAGGGACTAATTAAGTCACCTGTGCTCAACTATGGCAATCCTTAAAACCTGGCCTGTTAGTGTTCCTTGAGGACTGAGGTTGGGAAACTGCTCTAAATAGTGTCTGGTGGTTTTGGAATTGGGAGAACCAAACTATTGATCAAGTGCAAGTTAGATGAATGGTCAGCTCTTTACATTGGTTAGAGATTGGAAGCGCTTGAGATTGAATGACTCAATATTCCAAATCCATTTAATTCTCACTTATTTCACATGTGAAAATGTCATTGAGACTTTAGACTGTTGCAGCTGAAATAGGTGTTCTGCGACAATTCGAAGTCTGGAATACAAAGCACCTGACTTTTAATATTAAGGGGCATCATCTTGGGACCATAACGACTGAGGTGATCTATGTACTAAGCTTTGGAGAGACATAAAGTACCAGCCAATCAGCTCCTAGCTGCCATGTCACATGCTGTGTTTGCAAAATAAGTCAGGAGCTGATTTGGCTGGTACTTTATCTCCATCCACTTTATCTCTCACCAAGGCTTCGTACAGAGACCCCCCTCAGTCGTTTTGATCCGGAGACGATGGTTTTATTGCTGTGTTTAGAATATATGACGGCGTAATAACTTTGTTTAGTTGCCAAATGCCATTACTTTCTACAAACCAGCCCAGGTTTTACAGTCTTCTCCACCCCCCACTATTTCTCACTACAGTCCCATTTACTTTCAGTACAATCTTAATTCTGTATAGAAGATGCAGTTCCCATCATCCAATCTTCTTGGTTAGAAACTTGATATTAATATGCATTAAACCCTTTGATACTAAATAAGGCATTAATTTAGCCATGAGCCGAGTCTCTATCCTGCCACTGTTGGGCTCCGCACATCTTGACCTCTATGTCTGCAATGTATTCCATGCAGCACCCACCGACATCACGTTTTCTATTTATAGGACCTTCAATATTATAACATTGCTTACTTTATAACCCAAGGCTAGGGTGCACTGTAGTTGAGTGCGGACGTTATACTTGCACTTTACTACCACTTCTTTATTGGGTGTCCCCCATCCCCCCCATATATATGATAAAATATCGGCTGGTCAGCTGACAAGAGTGGGGTCACATTTGTATCTGGTGGCTAAGCATAAAGGGGGCCACTGCCCGAAGCCCAAATCTGCAGCTAATACTTTTCTTTCCGTGAATCTGTGCCTGTGGTTGCTGACCAGACTGTAAATAAGAATACTTCCAGAAATCAGTTCTTCGTTGTGCATTATGTTACCCTGACCGTACTTCACATTTCTTTCATTATTCTGGTCTCCTCACACCGTGGCACATATGGACAATTCCTGGGAAGAACAATCAAACGAATACCCCATTCACCAAATAAAGGAGACCCTAGATTCCTAGGACCACATGTACTCTGCAGGGTGTAGGGTTTCATATACTGCTATCATTGGGTCCTATTTCACTTCTCATAGTACAAAACCTAACCATCAAGGGCATGCCAGTTTGTACACACCACTCATCTCTATATGTTATCCCCAGGGGTCACGGGGAATAGACCCCAGGGCAACAGGCAGAACCTTTTGACGCGCCCAGATTCTCAATCCTTTTTCTTTCTGGTAAATAAGAATGGGTTCTTCAGAGGCTCATGTTTTCTAATCTATTCTGTTGTTGTTCTCCTCTCTCCTAGGGTTCCTTAATCTTTCTCATCAGTGGTCTGGTAATCCTGGGATACGCTTCCTCGCTCAGCACCCATTCCACATACCAGGGTGTGGTTAAGGACATTTGTGGCCCAGCTATAGGCAAACTCTGTGGCATCTGCTTCATATTTAACCTTTTTATGATATCCGTGGCCTTTCTCCGTGTGGTGGAGGATCAGTTGGAAAAATGTGAGTAGCTAGTCATGACATGTTCTATATAGAAGGAAGGGTGTATTAGCCTTCTCTGTGTAATGGGAGTTCTGGTTTTCTGCAGTGCGGGACTCCGTAAGCACAAATCTGACCATGGAGGCCGTGGCGGAAAGCTTCCAGCCGTGGTATGTGGATCCCAGGCTGATCATGAGTTTCCTGTGTCTGGCAGTCATCCTTCCACTCTCTATACCCAAGGAAATCAGTTTTCAGAAATACACCAGGTAAAGTTCTGTCGCGAGTAAGCTCTGTTTTTGAAAAGCCAAACATGCTTCTTGGGTATAGCTGCCCCTCTCATGTAATGGGCGGCTATATTGGCGACCCCTACATATGCTGAGGGTGATAACAATGTAGTGTGTGTCTGTGCAGGTCAGAGAAGATTAGGAAAGATAAAGAGGTTGATCACTCAAAGCTTGGAGAGAGATGTGGGGTGAGATAAAGTACCTTCCGATTTAGTGCCTAGTTGTCATTTTTCTAACACGGGTCTATGTATTATAATCTTTGAGGGAGATAAAGTGGACGGGATAAAGGAGCTGGCTGGTTGGTTCTATCTGTATTCAAACCTATCCTGTAACATGGCAGTTAGAAGCTGATTGGCTGGTACTTTATCATTTTCCACTTTATCTCTCGCCAAGGCTTAGTATATAGACTTCATTGCTGTAACATGGCAGTTAGAAGCTGACTTGTTGGTACTTTATCTCTCTCCATTTTATATCGCTCCAAGTTTTGATAAATCTCCCTCAAAGTATTTACGTACATTGAGTGGGCCATGGAAGTATCACCAGATACATGACAAGAGCACAGCAACTCTGCTTTCCTGCAATCCAGTGCTACCAGACTGTGGAGAATGCACGACAACCCTGATCACACACAGCAAATGGTGGTTATGTGGTTAATTAAATTATTGCTGAAGGTCTCGTCAGCCGCTAGCATGACTTGGTGGCTCTCCTACAAGTGTCTTCCATTATCATGGACTGGGTGTAACAGAGGACATCCCCACAGAGAGCCAATTCTTTCAGCCACAAACAGGTACAGGTGTAGGGGACTAAAATGCTGGAGGGAAATTATCACATGGTCTGCAACCTAGTCCTTGTTCTGATTGGATGACTGAAATTAGAGCGTTTATAAATCCATTGGCCTATAGTGTGCTTTCTTTGTGGTCACAGAGCTTCTTGTGTCATTGTCCTGTATGTGACCCAGGTGCTGTCCAGGCCCTCGTGCTTTTTAGATGCACCAATCTGGGTGCACCTCATAGTCACAAGATTGCATGCACCAGCTGTCATCCCCTGCCTTGTCTATTTAAACCAGGCATTCCCAAGCTCGGTCCTGAAGCCACACTAAGGGGGAGATGTACTAAGCAGTGATAAAAGTGGAGAAGGGAGCCAGTGGAGTACTTGCTCATGGCAACCAATCGGCATTGATGTAACATTTATCATTTGCATACTATGAAAGTATACAGAGCAGCTGATTGGTTGCCATGGGCGACTTCTTCACTGGCTCACTTTTCCACTTTTATCACTGCTTAGTACATGTCCCCTATCAGTGCAGGTTTCAGTGATATCCAGGCTTCAGCACAGATGGTTACCTCAAAATAACTGAGGTACTAATTAAGTCACCTGTGCTCAAGCAATGAATATCATTAAAATGTAGACTGTTAGTGAGCCTTAAGGACTGAGCTTGGGAATGCCTAATTTAAACCATTTGGCTCCTTTCCTCAGTGGCTGACCAGTCCTTTGGTTACACTATTTATGTATGTGGTCCTCCTTTTGTCATTGATTTGTTAGCTGCCTGCCCTGACCTTTGAACTGTGCCTAACTACATCTTGGTGTCGCTCTACCTGTGCCATGTGCTCTGCATCCTACAGAAGCTAAAGTAGCATTGGGGCTGTATCATATGTACATACTGTGCACAGTCCAATACTTCTAGTTTAATAATCCTGACTGGGAATGTATGCCTCATGCTAGAACATTTTTGTTAAGAAAGACTTCCTAATGATATTCACTATTAAGGAGGCCGTTCTGTTTAACATGTAGGAGCTGACTCTTGGGTATGGATCTAAGAACCTGTTTTGTGGCTGCATATTTGTGTGTGTGTCTGGGGCCTATTTATCAAGATGATTGAAAGCAATGCTATGGGCTTACTTCCTGAATGTGAACCAACAAAGTCACATGATTTTACCCCTAACCAGTGACGTGCGGTGGGGTGAGGCAGTGCCTTTCCTGTCATACTAATGTTTGTACCACAGTTTTGATTGTATAAAGTATATGAAAAATACAAAATATGTTAAAAATATTTTATTTGCATTATTCTAATCCTTTTTATAGCCAAAACTCTGGAGTAAAAAGTCTATGGCAGGTGAGGCAGTGCCCCACCTGCTGACCTTTTCTGCACTTCTCAGGTCAAATCTCACCAAATTTCCTCTAGCTTATACTGCTGCACCTGTGTATAATGCCCACATGTACCCTTTGGCTCATATATTGCATTTAAATCTGGCTATGGTGCTAGCCAGTGCCTCCTGAGCCATTTAGCTCACCGCACGTCCCTGCCCCTAACCATACATAGTGGCACACTGTTATGGATCCGCACCGGACATCAGGTGACGCCTCTGGCTTATAGTTTTAGAGCTAGAGGGCTGCCTGTATACCATATGTTTATGGGCAGCTACTAAAAAAAAGCGCACTAAAGGGCAAAACCATGTGCACTGCAGGGGGGGGGGGCGAGGGCAGACAGGCGCGGCGCTTACCGCTCAGCAAAGGGATGCAAAGCAGGTAGGCGCCAGGCTAGAGAGGCACTCTACATCCCCGCTGCTGAGTTCCCCTGCTGATGCCGGCTGCTGCGCCTGTCGCACTCTGACAGGCAGCGGTGCCGGCATCGTGAAGCCTCCCCTCCCCCTCCCCCTCCCCTGTCAGACTCGCACAATGCGGTGTGCTGGGTGGATCTAAAAGGGGGTGGAGCTACACAGGAATAAGGGGTGGGGCTACGCTGGGCCAGGCTGCCGTCTGAAACACAGTAGGACGAGTTGCCAGACTTCTTCATGTAAGTGGCTGGAAAGAGTGTGTGTGTGCATACAGTATCTGTGTGATTATGCTGCACAGTCACACATACAGTACAATGTGTATAAGCGTCACTAGTACAGGGGGCGTTGCGTGTGTGTAAGAATCACTACTGCAGAGAGCATTATGTGTAAAAGCATTATGTGCGCTGTCCCTTTGTAAAGTATTGAAGGGATGCAAATTTATAGTTAGCAGGGGGGTGCCGAACACCCTAGCACCGGCCCTGGGGGCAGATATAACATGCGCAGCGAGAGTTGGATTTGGGTGGGGTGTGTTCGAACTGAAATCTAAATTGCTTTATTTTTACACTGCAACTAGTATTTACCCTGCACAGAAACAATATTACCCACCCAAATATAACTCTCTCTGCACATGTTATATCTGCCCCACCTGCAGTGCAACATGGTTTTGTCCATTAGTTTGTTTGTAACCAACCTGAATAACCCCCTTACTACTGTGTGGCTGAAAGTGTGGGAGCAAAACTGTGGTGTAACATGTATAAGGAGTAATGCGGTGTGGCATAAGGTGTATAAGGAGCACTAATGGGTTGGGTTTGGGGCTGGGAGACCGCGGGATCCCGGTAGCAGAATGCCAGGTGGGACGTGCGCTCGCCACAGGTTCTATTCCTACTTTATGGGTGTCGTGGACACCCACGAGTGGGAATGGTCCTTGTGGGTCGGCATTTTGATCATTCGCGATCCTGGTGTCGGCATGGTGGCCACCGGGATCTCGAGTGGCAGTCGCATGACTGCATCCCACACTAATGTGTGGCCTAACATGTATAAGAAGTACTATGGCAGGCATTTTCAAACTGCCGCCCTCCAGCTGTTGTGAAACTACATATCCCAGCATGCCCTGACAGTTATGCTGTCAGGGCATGCTGGGATGTGTAGTTTCTCAACAGCTGGAGGGCCGCAGTTTGGACATGCCTTTACTATGGTTTGTTGTAATGTGAATAAAATTGCACTACTGTGTGGTGGAATTTAAACTGGAGGTACTATTGTGTGACCACGCCCCATTTTTGGGGGGTTTTGTGTGCTGTTTCTATTTGGAACATGGGGCGCGCAATGCATATTGTTGCACCTGGGCCCACCACTCTAGTGAGGTGGCCTTAAATGAAAGGTCCAAAAGCACACCTGGTGTTTGCTGGGTGTATGTGTGACTGATCACCATATCAGGTCAACTCTTACATTTTTGGGGCTCCATTATACAGCCGGCCGGGAGCATTCTGATAGACAGGGCAGAGATCGCCGGGTGGGTGAGTGAACAGTGACTTTTAAACAAATTCCAGACTTCCCGCATCGCTCTGGTTACCAGCAATGTAGGATGTCTCTAGCAAAGTAATAAAGGTGACAGTAATACGGGATGGGTACTTTTTGTTGCCAGGGAGTGTGACCGTACCAGTGCCGGGTAGCATTACACCTGTGTCGAGATCACAGCACTGTGTTGACATTGTGACTGTGGACCTACTGACTGCTGACATGCTGACCCCATATCAGTAATATGTGACTGACCCCATGCTACCTAGTCACCGGGGGGAGGGGGAGGGGGAGGGGGGGGTTGCACGACTGCCAGCTCTGAGGCACCGTCTAACATGTACGTGACATTCATATTGCTATAAAGTCTTAGATCATTCTAATTATAATGCTGCCCTGGCATTGTCACTCCTCTCCTCTAATTAGTCCCGTTGACTGTCAGGAGGACGTTCATGCAGTGTCGGACTGGGGCATGCGAGGCCCACCGGGGGAAAGCAGTGGTAGGGGCCCATGTTTAGGGGTGTGGCCAGTCTGCTGAGGGGGTGTGGCCTGCCACCTCATTGGTGTGACTAACCATTAGGTGGGGTGGGGTGGGGGGGGCAGGGCACTGTCCTGACCATACAGTATGCAATCCCATTGCAGTCTTCTCTCAGGAGAGTCACAGGCCCCACCCAGCATTGTGAATGATGCAGGCAGTACACCCATCTGTTGGCCCACCTCTTCCTTCACTGGCCTGCATGGCGATAAAGAGTCATCTCTTGCACAAAGTGATAGGGTGGTAGTCGGGACTAGAGCTGCTGCAGCATTCATAGAAGCTGAGATCTATGACTAGAAATTGGGGCACATTGTGTGTTATAATGTGAATTGGAGGCACGCACCGTGTGGCATATACTGTAATGTGAACTTTTTAAGTTCCCTAACATTCAGTCTCAGCCGATGGCAGGAGAGTTAAAAAACAAAAAAAACATCCAAAATTGGTATCTCAATACAGGTTGAGTATCCCTTATACAAAATTCAAAATACCACATTTTTGGGTCCCCTACTGAGATGTGTACTTTTCTTTCTTTCTTTCTTTCTTTCTTTC